>NC_073338.2:43751666-44057083 GCF_027580225.2 Misgurnus anguillicaudatus | reverse complement strand
GCTATTTGTGTGCTTTGGTTCACCCTGAAAAGGTTTTACCGGCGACCAAGCAGACTTTGAGCAGATGGATAGTAGATGCTATCTTACTGGCTTATGAACATCAGGGCTTACCCTCACCTGTCGCTGTGAGGGCCCACTCTACCCTGGGTATGGCTGCCTCTAAGGCCTTAGGGTCAGGCGCCTCTCTTGACGTGTGTAATGCGGCCGGTTGGTCTTCGCCGCTCACCTACGTCAGATTTTATGGTCTAGACCTAGACCCCTGTAGGGTCCCAGGTTCTTTGCCTTGACTGTGTTCAGTTATACACGCTACATGCATTTGGTAGTATGGAAGCGTGGGCATCTCGTTCCCCAAAGCGTTGCTATGGCGACGCAGCTCGAGTTCCTCGAAAGGGAACGTCTCGGGTTACGTAGGTAACCCTGGTTCCCTGAGAAGGGAACGAGACGCTGCGTCTCCATGCCATACTCCCTGCATCCCTGTAGGCACTTGCTTCGGCACTGGTAGCGAGTGTGTTTGTGTGGGATGCCTTCTTATACCCTTGGTCCGCACGGCATCCAGCCTATATCCAATCATCAAATTATTGATTATGTGTTACACGTGCTTCAGATCAGTCACGCCGAGGCGTTCCCCAAAGCGTTGCTATGGCGACGCAGCGTCTCGTTCCCTTCTCAGGGAACCAGGGTTACCTACGTAACCCGAGACGTTTCATACTGGTAATGCTTACTATGGGTTTCATACTGGTTATTGCACAATATGATTATTGCATACTATGGTTTCATAGTGGTTAATGCACACTATGATTAATGCATACTATGGTTTTCATACTAGTTATTGCACACTGTGGTTTCATACTGGTTATTGCATAATATGATTATGGCATACTATGGTTTTCATACTGGTTATTGCACAATATGATTATTGCACACTATGGTTTCATACTGGTAATGCTTACTATGGGTTTCATACTGGTTACTGCACAATATGATTATTGCACACTATGGTTTCATACTGGTTAATGCACACTATGATTAATGCATACTATGGTTTTCATACTGGTTATAGCACACTGTGGTTTTCATACTGATTATTGCCTACTATGGTTTCATACTGGTTAATGCACACTATGATTAATGCACACTGTGGTTTTCATACTGGTAATGCTTAAAATGGGTTTTATACTGGTTATTGCACAATATGATTATTGCACACTATGGTTTCATACTGGTTAATGCACACTATGATTAATGCATACTATGATTTTCATACTGGTTATAGCACACTGTGGTTTTCATACTGGTTATTGCCTACTATGGTTTCATACTGGTAATTGCCTCATATGGTTTTATACCGGTTATTGCCTACTATTGTTTCATACTGGTTATTGCACACATTGATAATTGCACACTATGGTTTCATACTGGTTATTGCCTACTATGGTTTCATACTGGTTAATGCACACTATGATTAATGCACACTGTGGTTTTCATACTGGTTATTGCCTACTATGGTTTCATACTGGTTATTTCACACTATGATTATTGCACACTATGGTTTTCATACTGGTTATTGCACACTATGGTTTCATACTGGTTATTGCACACTATGGTTTCATAAGGGTATTGCTTACTATGGGTTTCATACTGGTTATTGCACACTATAACTATTGCATACTATGGTTTCATACTGGTTATTGCCTACTATGGTTTCATACTGGTTATTTCACACTATGATTATTGCACACTATGGTTTTCATACTGGTTATTGCACACTATGGTTTCATACTGGTATTGCTTACCATGGGTTTCATACTGGTTATTGCACAATATGATTATTGCACACTATGGTTTCATACTGGTTATTGCACACTATGGATTCATACTGGTATTGCTTACTATGGGTTTCATACTGGTTATTGCACACTATGATTATTGCATACTATGGTTTCATACTGGTATTGCTTACTATGGGTTTCATACTAGTTATTTCACACTATGATTATTGCATACTATGGTTTCATACTGGTTAATGCACACTATGCTTAATGCATATTATGGTTTTGATACTGGTTATAGCACACTGTGGCTTTCATACTGGTTATTGCCTAATATGGTTTTATACTGGTTATTGCCTACTATGGTTTCATACTGGTTATTGCCTACTATGGTTTCATACTGGTTATTGCACACTATGGTTTTCATACTGTTTATTTCACACTATGGTTTCATACTGGTATTGCTTACCATGGGTTTCATACTGGTTATTGCACACTATGGTTTCATACGGGTATTGCTTATTATGGTTTCATACTGGTTATTGCACACTATAACTATTGCATACTATGGTTTTCATATTGGTTATTGCACAATATGATTATTGCACACTATGGTTTCATACTGGTTATTGCACACTATGGATTCATACTGGTATTGCTTACTATGGGTTTTATACTGGTTATTGCACACTATGATTATTGCATACTATGGTTTTCATACTGGTTATTCCAGACTATGGTTTAATACTGGTTATTGCACACTTTGATTTCATGGTTATTGCACACTATGGTTATCAAACTGGTTATTGCACACTGTGGTTATAGCCTACTATGGTTTCATACTCATTATTGCACACTATGAGAATTGCATACTATGTTTTTTATCCTGTTATTGTACTACATTTTCATACTAGTGATTGCATACTATGGTTTCATACTGGTTATGGCACTATGGGTTTCATACAATCTTTAAAACAAACGTGCTTAAAAGGTTCTTTACAGGGATCTCATAGAAAGACATTTTTTGGTTCCTCAAAGAACCTTCAGACACAAGGGGCCCTATTTTAAAGGCGGAGTCCATGATGTTTGAAAGCCAATGTTGATATTTGAAATCACCTAAACAAACACGCCCCTACCCCAATAGAATCTGGACCTTCTGTTGATAGACCCGCCCCACACATACGCAACCCGGCATTTGATTTGATTTGATTGGCTATAAGTGTGTTTTGGTAGTCGGCCCGTCTCCTTTTCCAACCGTTTTTCAAACATCGTGGACTCCGCCTTTAACGATCTGAAACGCAAGTGCGAAGCACAAAGCGCAAGTGACTTTGTGGGCGGATCTTGGGCGGGAGAAATGACTCTTGCGTGAGGCGCGTGTAACGGGAGGTGGATCTGCCTCTACACATGACCTGACGCCAGCAGAGGACATCGCTGCGTCCACCCTCACCGCTGAAAGGGTTTGGGGCTTTGAAATCGGAAACGCAAGCAAGTTCCAACCCCAAAGTACACTTACAAATCAAGTTAATATACATTAAGGTTTCTTATGAAAACATTTTAATTATTATTTACATAAAATAAAGGTAATACAGCCACACAACAAACTTATGAAAATATTTTAATCGTTATTTGCATGAGAATTTTTTAACGCAGCCACACAATAAATAAAAACTATCACCACAATGCTCACCACTATGATTTCCCTTATCTCATGTGTTAATATTTTTTATTGTAACAATTTATGATTTGCAAAAATAACTGTTGCATCTGTGTAGATTAGATAAGCAATGATATACGAAATGATACATGCGTCACTGACAAAGTCAATTGCGCTGGGTGCAAGATAGGGCCCAAGGACTGTTTAGCTAACTCAGGTGCCTTTAAATTCAAGAGGACAATGGTCCTCCAGGATAAGGACCAGAAACCCTATATGTTCACCATTACTAGTCTTTAATTGCCCATTTAATTGTCTTAGTTTTTGTGATCACGAGGAAGAAGTATGGTGTGTAAAGTATTATTTCTAGAACATTAATCTCTGTGAAAAGAAGATCCTTAAAACATGAGCTCTGAAAATTGAGGCCATTAACTGACGAGGTAAATCTGGAGCTGTTGAGATTATCCTGATCTCAGCAAAATACATGTGCATGTGTGTGCTGTAAGAAATCAGAAGAGATCTAGTGCATCACACTGCGGCATGTCACACTACCTCCAATTTAAATTGAATAAGATTCAGTCCGAGATAGTCAGAGAGGGTTTGCAAAGAGAATACAAATAGTGTAAGAGGAAAAGAACACAACATACTGATACCCAAAACCAGACCTATAGAGCATTTCAGACCCATAGCCAGTTGATGTGTTTTCTAACAGATCAAATCAATGGTTTTCTACGTCCCATCTGTACATCATAGACTTAAAGGTGCAGTGTGTAATTTTTAGAAGGATCTCTTAAAAGAAATGCCAAATAATATACAAAACTAAATTCAGGGGTGTATAAAGACCTTACATAAAGAACCGTTATCTGTTTATTACCTTAGAACGAGACCTTTTTATCTACATACACCGAGGGTCCCCTTACATGGAAGTCGCCATTTTGTGCTGCCATTTTTCTACAGAAGCCCTTAACGGACATTTTTTTTACTAAGTTGTCTCCAACGATGACATGTTTGTCCGATGGCAGCTTCTCTATGTGTTTCAAAAACAAGGGGTGAGCAGTGGACAAAGCTATTGGTTGCAATTCACAACCTCACCACTAGATGCCACTAAAATTTACACACTGCACCTTTAAGGGTAGAGCATTTTGACTTAAAGGATTAGTCCATTTTCTTAAAAGAAAAATCCAGATAATTTACTCACCACCATGTCATCCAAAATGTTGATGTCTTTCTTTGTTCAGTCAAGAAGAAATTATGTTTTTTGAGGAAAACATTGCAGGATTTTTCTCATTTTAATGGACTTTAATAGAACCCAACATTTAATACTTAACTCAACACTTAACAGTTTTTTTCAACGGAGTTTCAAAGGACTATAAACAATCCCAAACGAGGCATAAGGGTCTTATCTAGCGAAACGATTGTCATTTTTGACAAGAAAAAAAAGTTTTACTTTTAAACCACAACTTTTCATCTTGGTCCGGTCCAGCACGACCTAACGTAAATGCATAGTGACGTAGGGAGGTCACGTGTTACATATATAAAACGCACATTTGCGGACCATTGTAAACAATAAACTGCCACAAAGACATTAATTAGTATCAGTTGACATACAACAACATCGGAACGGTCCTCTTTCTCAACACATTTGTAAACACTGGGGCGGAGTTTCGCGTTCGTCCTCTGTGACCTCTTGACGTGATGAAGTATTGCGTCGGGTCACGCTAGCACATCACGACCGGATCTAGACGAGAAGCCGTGCTTCAAAAGTGTATATTTGTCATTTTTATTGTCAAAAACGACAATCGTTTTGCTAGATAAGACCCTTATGCCTCGTTTGGGATTGTTTATAGTACTTTGAAACTCCGTTGAAAAAAACTGTTATGTGTTGAGTTAAAGGGACACAAGGCAAGTCTGAGTATTATTTCTCTACTAGCTCCCCCTAGTGTCTGGGAGTAAATGCGTTCTATATCTGAGACTATACGAGACTGAAGGACACCGGGTCGGATACAGCGAACTTGCAAGTGGGGTATTCTTCCTACAGGCGGTAGGGGCGGGCGAGAGAGTCTTCATTCGTCATGTAATGAGTCATTTAACCATATACAGACTTACGAAGATGATTTATTAACATAAAAATGCTGCCTTGTGTCTCTTTAAGTATTAAATGTTGGGTTCTATTTAAGTCCATTAAAGCTGTAGTCTACGATGTTGAAAATCGGTCTAAAAAGCCTGAGACGGTTAGTAAGTTTTAAAAAACTCATCCCGCCCCTCTGTGCTACCTGATCCCTCCCACGGGGAAACGACCTGAACTCATTCAAGCTGTGATCACTGGTAGTAAACATCAGAACAGAGATTTACCGAGCAGTAAACACATAAAGGCTTGAAGGAATGAACAATTACAATTATGATTGTAATTGACGTTATTTACTTTCACAACAACGTTTGGCATACGTTTCCCCTCATGAGCTTCAAGAAATGACTTTATAAATATAATTACTTTGACCCGTGATACGCGATGCTAAACGGCTAACATTCCGATGCCGACCGGCAGCAGCATGTAGTCAGATTATAATACTATTTATGTAACACCTCACACAATCTTTGTAAATATAATTACTTTGACCCGTGATACGCGATGCTAAACTGCTAACATTCCGATGCCGACCGGCAGCATCAGCATGTAGTCAGATTGATAATACTATATAACACCTCACACAATCTTAGTAAATATAATTACTTTGACCCGTGATACGCGATGCTAAACAGCTAACATTCCGATGCCGAACGACAGCATGTACTCATAAAAAGATATTTATGTAACACCTCACACAATAAAAGTATAAATAAGTGCGTACCTGTTCAACAAAAAGTCTGCTGTGTCAGCGTCGGTTTTCAGCCCCAAATCTCCCTGAAGCTTCCTCCAACGGTCAATGGCGGACCATATATTGATTCTACTTAGAGTCCGGCGTTTTTCACATTTTTTTTAACCTCTGCTCTTTCTTCAACAGACTTCCTTTTTCTTCCAACCTTTACTGTAGGGACAAGCAGGGGCTGCTTTCTGCTGTTGTTTAGTTTTTTTTCCATTAGTGAGATGTTGCTGCTTCGCTAGCTACCATACACTGACACAAATTTCATGTCGCAGGCAGGAGAGGGGCGGGGGTGGTGTGCGATGGGGTGGAGACGCGAGCACGAGGTGGATTTTCAAATGTAGCAGGGATTGGATGAGAGCAGTTAACCAATGTAAGCTATCCGGCCGGACAGTTTACATTGGTCAACTTATCTGCTACCATACACCCAATAGACTGAATGGATTTTTTCAATTCTTTTTTCTCTTCATATTGTTAGGATGTTACTGTAGAACCATAACCAGCATCTAAACGAGGTTATTAATAATGAACAATCTTTGAAATCGTAGACCATAGCTTTAAAATTAGAAAAATCCTGGAATGTTTTCCTCAAAAAACATAATTTCTTCTCGACTGAACAAAGAAAGACATCAACATTTTGGATGACATGGTGGTGAGTAAATTATCTGGATTTTTCTTTTAAGAAAATGGACTAATCCTTTAAGCAACTTATACACATGGATTTTCTGTATTTTGCGGTACACTGTCAGAAAAATTTCTAAATGTGGTGCCAGGCTGTCACCGGGACAGTACCCTTAAATAAGTACTATTTAGGTACAGATTTGTATACCATATTGTTACCAGAATGTATTTCTGTAGAACTACAAAGGGGTACTTTTTGCCCAGTGACAGCTATTTTTTCACTGTACCAATTTTAAAAAGAAGCAGACACAGTACTTTAACATGTCCATGCATTTGTAAAGCTGTGCAGCATTGACTTTCAGGAAGCTAGTTAGTATGTATTTGATTTGGAGGCATACCAAGAGCATTGATTTTGGCTTCAGGACACCCAGCACCCCCCTTATTATTCAGAGCTTACATCGAGAATACTAAATCTGCATGCGCAATTTGCATCCCCATCCAAACTGCCTCACTTCAACCACTGTGTAGAACTGAAGCACCAAACTCAATTAAAAGCTACAGTAGTTCAGTTTAAACACACACACATAATGATCCACTTTATCACTTGGTTAGATCCCTGCAGGTCCGGTCAGGCTTCTTACAGTGTTGCCCTTCCAAATAAGACAAATCTGTTGTCTTTAAAAAAGACGGTTTCATCTTTCATACTGATAAAGCTGTTGCAAAAGCGGATGTTGGCAAAAGTCATCCGGTACTTTGTGTTTCTGTCCGAGCTGTTAATAGATTGTGTGACATTACATACACAGCAGATTCTCAGCTGCAGAGATATATAATTTAAAACTCCCTGCGTTCTGTGTGATGGGGTGTGGGGGTTTATTTTCCGGGGAACAGACAGTCACGCTGTTGGGAGTCAACATATCCTTCTTTATCATAGAGAGCTGAGTCAGAAAGCCGGAGATATCCCACTGGAAGCTAATGAAAACTGTATGTATTATTTCACTGACATTGTTGTGAGGAAGGTGTATGAGGAACAGATGTGTGTTGACATGAAAGGGAATGTGCACACAGTAGGAGCATTTTTCTGGTTTGACTGTTATAACTTGTAAAAAGTATGATGGTATTAACATGTATTATTACACGGCTCTCTAAAATGCTAGATTCTGATTGGTCAGTCACAACATTCCTAATAACACACAGTAACCCGGATGCTGCAAATTATTTTGACAGGTAGAGTTTAATATTACACAAAATTTTAATATGACTGTTACGTAATATGTGATGAGGAGGATGAAAATATATCAAAATGATAAACTTTAATAACAAATAGTAATAAAAAGGCATGGAGTATGCACAATAAACATTAACGATAACAAACAAAGACTAGAACAAAGGCAGGGAAATATATGAAAAGTTTGGTTCCAAAACACAATAAATGCATTTTGACTAATTTCAATAAAAACGTGTTTTCTATACCAAGAAAGTGACAAGATTAAAACCATTTTCTGTTACAAACTTTCACATAGCATCATTAGGTTATAATAACATTAAAAATTCAATTCCATAATTAGATTTTTAAAGATTTATTATAAAAACAAATGATTTTTTCTTCAAATGCAATAAATCCATAACAGGTTTTTTTCAAAATGCTATAATGCTGCGTTTACACCAATGGCATTTCAGACGTCAAAATCGCGTCTACCGCAGCAATTTTGCCGCTTGAACAGTTTGAATGCATTAGCGCGTGTAGAGCGGAGTAGACGCGGGGTAAAAGCAAGCATTTGACGGGCGTCAGAGGCAAAATCCGCTTCTTGTGGGAGGGGCAAGTGCTATGCGGTTGTCTGTTTGCAAGATGACTGATGTTGTTTGAACATATATAGAGAGAGTTACCAGTTTGTATTTGGTAACCTTACCATAGGGGAAAAATAAATGGCGCGGGTCAATAAATGTCACGTGACTCAAAAGTGAAATGTGTATTACAACTTACCAGGTTGCCCAATGTCCTCACTGACACTCTTTCAAGGAGTCTCTATAGAAAAAAGGACTTGTGTCGTATAGCTCTGGGTGACTGCTTAAGGACAATATGAAGCGTTTATTCAGGTTGAATGAGTGACTCCGGGTGGGGCTGCCGCCACAGCAGCAAGCAGGCTCCTGATTGGTTAACATGGCGCGAAATTCCGCCAAAGTTCACATTTTTCAACTCGGACGACAGCCGCAAACTTGCGTCAAACACAAATTGGCCAAAAAGCACCATTCGTTCGTACCATGCCAGGCGCTCAATTCGCGCCATTCGTACAAGCTAGACACGCAAATGAGGCAGAAACGCGTCTTCTGCGCCGCGCCAAACGCCTCATCCACACCGCGAGACCTCCAGACACACATCAATGCGTCTTCACATTCAGTTAACATGGAAATCACTTGCACTTCACGCCTCTACATGCGGCTGGTGTAAACGCAGCATTAATCTATTAAATCAATATATAAATGTGCATTCATCTTTGCCATTTTATATTCATTTAGTTGACTAGTGGTATACACTGATTTAAAAAAATAAACATTAATGGCATTAATCAAAACACTTACTTTGTCATATTAATAACACTGTCATTGCTTGACATCCTGTCGTCAAATCTTTATTGACAGCGATCATCTGTAAAATGTTTTGGTCCTGCTCGATTTTTGTAGGCTTCGCGTAAAATAATGGAAAGTTTTTTATAAGATCCGCATGACAGAAGCTTGATGCTGTGTGTGAGAACAAGCAACAGCCGGCATTTTTCCTTTGCCAGAGTCACACTTACGTAAATTATTAGATTTTGATGGCTTACGTTTCTTCCCCGCCACAGTAAACCACCACAGGTTTATCAAAGCCATCAAATTATTATTTTGTTTTTGTTTGTTTGTTGATCACAAAGTACAAAGTAGATGAGGAAAACTAGGATTCTTTGTGTATTCCACGCCACCAATATTGTTTACAATGCGTTGAGTGATTGGTTGAGCGGATTTTTTATTTTGTACCACCAAACTTGCTCGTATAACTACTCGTCTTAAATAGGAAAAACGTTGATGTGTTTGGTCACTTCTAACTTTATCTCTAAATGGTACCATTGAATGAATGGGGCTAAGCTAAATGCTATCGAAGCGTCGCAGCGCGCTCCAGCGCTTACGTGCACGCACACAGATGATAGCGGGATGTATCAACAATTCTTAGTTAAGGTAATAACATATTTTAATATTGAAAATGAGTAGACTATTCCTTTAATACCATGCTAGCCTCCAGTAACTATAGTTTAAACACAATCTAAATGGTATTTAGCATTTATAAGACATGACAGATAAAAGAACGACATTTGCACAACAACAAAATGACAGAGATCTAGATACATTCACATGCTTTCAGTATTTCACTGTGTTCGTGATTAAATGTGTGCTACAGTCTCCTTAAAACATAACAAGAAGTTTAGATGAGTCAGTGCACTACTGCAGAGTGTGATAAATGTGTGTGCGTGAGCGTGTGTGTGTATCTTTCAGAAAAAAATATTAAGCCTCAGGTAATGAACATCAACAAATGAGCTAACAAATGACTAGGATAACAGATCAATAACTGAGTGCAAAAAGATGTTAAGCACCACACGATTTTCATTTCTCTCTTTAAATTAGGTTTATTCCTTCAAGAGCCCTTTTGAAAATTTCCCATGGTTTTATTATTGTAGACGTGCTGTAATCATGCATTTTAATGTATTGATTTCCAAAAATTAATTTGTGGTAACCATGGTTTAAAGGTGCTTTGTGTAAGCATGTCTGGACAGAAATGCAATATAGTATACATAACTACATATTATCAGTGGTCAGTGTTGGGTAAGTTACTACCCAACACTGTTTTAAGTTATTAAATACTTTTAAGTTATTAAAAGTAATTAATTACTAGTTACTAATTACATCTTCAATCATGTAATTAGATTACTTTACAAATTACTCTCTTCAAAAAGTATTTAATTACTTATTACTAATTACTTTCTAAATCCTATTAGTACATGATACAAGGAGAGGCTTGAAATGGCTCGAAGAAATAATAAATGAAAGTATATCAATTATTCTGGTCCCACTTTAGGGTCCAATTTTGTCTATTAACTAACTATTAACTACTTTTGCCTCAATATACTCCAACTACTGCTTATTAATACTAAAGTAGTTGTTAATTTTAAAGTATTGGTAGAAATGGGGAGGGTTAAGGATGTAGAATGAGGTTTTGCAGAATCAGGCATTAATATGTGCTATTAAGTATTAATAAACAGCCAACATCTCATTAATATGAATCAACCAGTTAATAGTGAGAATTGTAAACTAAAACCATGTTAAATCCACTATTGTATTTTAGTATACATAATTGTTTTACAGTCCATACACAGTATTAAGTTACATCAGAAGTAACTGTAATTAGATTACAATAAAAATAAGAGTAATCCCTTACTTTACTTTTTTAAGGGAAAAGTAATTAAATTACAGTAACTAATTACTTAGTCACTAGTTACACCCAACACTGTCAGTGGTGTATAAAGGATGAACTGTATTGTTTTATTACCCTAAAATGGTCCATTTTATCCTCATACACTGCGGGTCCCCTTTCATGGAAGTCGCCAATTTTGCTCCGCCTTTGCTTTATATCTGCTAACACTTTATTGTGCAACTACATGTGATGTCAACGTATTCTACACTGTAAAAAAAATCCGTAGAAATTACAATGTTATTGCAGCTGGGGTGCCGGAGGTTTACCGTGGATTTGCGTTTGTGTTATTTACTAGCAAGAGTTTGTTCAAAGTTAAATCAATTTTAAATATTAACAAGTCTTTATCTTTACAGAATAAAACTATACAATAACAGCCTCATGCAAAGCATTCTGGGAACCAGAAATCATCATCAACCTTTTTCTGTTTTAGCTTCAGATTTTGTTTTCCAGAATGTTTTGCCTGATGCTGTTTTTTTTAGTTTTACTCTGTAAAGACAAAGACTTGTAAATGTTTAATGATCATTTATCTTTGAACAAACTCTTGCCAGTAAATAACATAAATGTAAATCTACGGTAAATTACCGTCAACCCAGCTGCAATTTCTGTTTTTTTACAGTGTACTAACCCTAACTTTCCTAAATCTACATTATCCAAAAAAGTTACAAAAGCTATAACTGGAGCAGTATTCTTTAATCAGTCCCTCCAGTTTTTCGCGATTCCGCGATTAGCGCAAAATCAACAAAATGTCACATTCTTTTGCGATCCTGCATAATCTGTTATTTCATCGCAAAATTATAAAGTTTCTGTCATGATACAGAGTAGACAACTTGGTGAAGATTTCTGGCTTTATTTTACTAACGCACATGAACAATCTCTCTCTCCAGCACGCTGCACCCCACTACCAGCAACCTCGCGCCCTACAATTAAGTCAATCACAAGTTCCTGAGCACTACATTATCTCTTCTTAAATTCTACAGTTTTTAATTGTAAGTTAGTATAATGCATTATATTCATGAGGATACATACGTGAAAGATCTGTGTGAGACGTGTGGCGCACCTGCTGTCTCACATAAATGCCAAAAACGGGTAAAGCAATGTCATAATGCATTTCAATTCAGTGTTTTGTAGTCCTTATATTAAGTTTTTGGGAACTTGGGACACAAAAGAAAGGCATCTGTTCACTATCTCATCTCGGCATTAGCAAACGTGCGCATTTCTGTATTTTAACAAAAACAGAAATATACTGGTAAATTCTATATTCTGTAAAAAAAACAGATGCTGCGTCCGAAACCGCCTACTACATACTATATAGTACGCGAAAAGCAGTAGGCGAGGCGAGTAGTATGTCCGAATACATAGTATTCGAAAAACAGTATGCGAAAAGTACCCGGATGACCTACTACTTCCGGTTAGATTTTGCAGTGTGCATACGATGGACGCTTCACTATCCCATGATGCCCCGGACGAGGAGTTATCCAACGAAGAAGAAGAGGCACGCGGCTGTTTTCGCGCTGAAATGACACGACGTGATGACGACGTATGTCATGTGATGTAACAACATGGCGGATGTAGTACGTCCGAATCTCATTCATACTACCAGGATTCCTACTATACAGTACCTACTGTTTTAACGCCAAGTAAGTAGGTACTTCATCCAATTCAGTACCTACTATACAGTATGCGGTTTCGGACGCAGCCAGAGTCTCTGATGAGAGTCCACATTCAGAGACTGCGTATCAAATCACAGCCTACACCCTCATTCAGTATTCCCCACATTAGTTTCCTAATGATCCACCTGAAATCAAGTCAATGAGTTCAGAAACTGAGGCATTAATGATGGACACCTGCTGCTAATAAAGTCACTGAAAAAAAGATAAACAGAGAAGAGATGAGGAAAAACACTTACAGACACAAAGACTTAGATGAACATCAACCGAAAATAACAGAACACATTAAATCTCTCCAGATGTCACCAGAGAAGAATTAAACATTTCCACAAACATCATTATCATTTTCACTTATGACCCACTTTGACTTTATTTCTGTTATATATCTACAAAAGTTCTTTCTGAGAACGATCAGGGGTTTACTAGATGATGGCATTTTCTCTAAAGTCACCATTATGGTGATCAGTGTTTTCATTAGTTGGGTTCTTTACTTTTAACATTAGTTTTACAGTTTTTAACACTTGTTTGTTTTGGCAAAGAAAACCAAGAGAAAGTAGACTCTTGTGAGGATGGATGTTTGATTGTGATGAGACTGTGGAGGTCTGATTGTAATTTGTGTTTTCAGCCTTGTGATACTGCATCATAAGAATAAGTAGTATTACAGTAATCTGATATCTTAATAGAATTGTATACATGGAGTTTTGAACTTGAAACTAGTGCTCAACTGACACACACAGACATCAAGAATCAGCATATGATTTTCAACTATGGTGACAAAAGAAAATGGGAAAACAGTTCATTTCCTTATTTTTTTTATGCTGCAATGCATGCTGGGAGTCGTACATTTCAAGTTTTGTACTATGCTGATACATTGAAGGATGAAGCTTTTCATTCGATTGTCACCATTGTTGAGATTCATACTTGATGTCTGTGTGTGTATTTTGGTTGTTTTCATTTATTCATAATGTGTAAGATCCCTCTGGCTACCGCAACACTGAGTTTCTAACTGTCACATTATAAGAATTGCGACCAAAATCCCACCCATCTAATGACTTATGAGCTTCTGGATTAAGCCAGCAAATTAAGACAAACTCATGACACCAACATCATCATGTTGTTAGCCAGTGTTAGCAATTCCTTTATACTTTTTTGCCATATACAATGTCTTTAAAATCACATTTACATAGCAGGCAAAAACGTAACACCAAAGAACCAACCCAAGGATCAAGAATACAACTAAAGCAAACACTGATCACCAGAACGGTAGCTACTAATTTTTAACAACAACAAAAAAATCAACATTAAATGAGTAAATTTTGTACATATTAAATAAAATCTAACTGGTTTATAATAAGTGATGGTAATGCTGTTTGTGGAGTTGTTTGATGCTCCTCTTGTAAGATCTTAGGACATGTAGGGGCAGTTTCCTGGAAAGGGATTAGCTTAAGCCAGGACTAGGCCTTAGTTTAATTAAGAAATATTACTAGTTTTAACAAACATGCATTACTAAAAAGATCAATTGTGTGCATTTTGATGCAAAACAAAGGGCACTGATGTATTTAATGATATGTCAGTGCAAGTTGTTTTCAGTTTGACAGCTATTTATTTATTTTAGTCTAGGACTAGTCTAATCCCTGTCCAGGAAACCGCCTGTAATGTGTTCATCTAAGTCTCATGTAAATCCATAAGTTGTGTTTTACTTGTTTTCTTTTCTCTTTAATGCAGTTCTTGTTCATCTTTCATGCAGTTATTGTGTTTTTTAACAACAGCTGTTCACTTCATTATCTCATTAAAGGGATACTTCACCGATTTAGCATTCAGCTTTGTATCTGTAGAAACCCGGCAGTATTACTGAATGACCATGTTTCCCTCCCTCATTTCCCCCTGAGAGGAGAGATATCTGCATTTTGGGTCTGCAAAAAAGTCCTCCGATGATGTAATATGACGATTTTTGCATCATCGGAGGACTTTTTTGCAGAACCAAAATGCAGATATCTCTCCTCTCAGGGGGAAATGATGGAGGGAAACATGGTCATTCAGTAATACTGCCGGGTTTCTACAGATACAAAGCTGAATGCTGAATCGGTGAAGTATCCCTTTAACTTCAACATTGTGTCTGTTTATTTTACTCTTTGTATTGTGAACACATTAGGCAGTGTTCTTTTGACACCAAAGATTCTTCTGTGGGGTTTAAAGGGTTAAAGGTGTAAGATAAAAACACAGAATGAAAATGTTTTTAACAGTACTAATCTGTATATTAAATTACATAAGGATGCTGGAAAATCTAACAGTCAAATTTGCTTACAGAAATACGTTAATTTCACACAGAAATGAGAGAAAACTAAAGTCCTTGTATTTTTTAGAAAATATTTTCTGCACTTGTGAGAAATCTCTTAGTGTTTACTGTTCTGTTTTGTTATGATTTGGCTCAGTTTTGTGTTGAAGAGTAGAGCGTAAGGATGGGCAGTAAATCACTTATATTATGCTGCCTGTTGTTTTATTTCACAGCAGTAACTGTGTAGTTTGCTCATGATGAACCAAATGAGATTTGTGTGAAAGTGGTTATAACACTATTGCTCATTAAATGTTTGCAGTTACATTTTAGAAGTAATATTTGTTTTCAATGGACTCAAATTAATTAAGTTCACAGTACTAACACCATATAAATATATTTATTTTTAAACTTGAATGGATCAGGCAATTGCTTTCCTAAATTAAATGAGTTGCTGCCATGGCTTCCATGACTGATTCGTGCTACATACTGTTAAAGGGACACTCCACTTTTTGTGAAAATATGCTCATTTTCCAGCTCCCCTACAGTTAAACATTTTTACTGTTTTGGAATCCATTCAGTTAATCTCCAGGTCTGGCGCTACCACTTTTAACATAGCTTAGCACAATCCACTGAATCTGATTGGACCATTAGCATCGCGCTAAAAAATAGCCAAAGGGTTTGGATATTTTTCATATACTTAAAACTTGACTCTTCTGTAGTTACATTGTGTACTAAGACTGACTGAAAATTAAAAGTTGCGATTTTAGGCAGATATGGCTAGGAACTATACTCTCATTCTGGCGTAATAATCAATTACTTTGCTAATGTAACATGGCTGAACAGGCATAGTGATATTAAGCACTGCCTGAAAATAGTCCCCTGCCATTGAAAGTTACTAAGGGGAGCTGAAAAATTAGCATATTTTCAAAAAAAGTGGAGTGTCCCTTTAAAATAGGGGAGCTATACATTAACAGAAGTAGAACTAAATTCGTAATATATTTTACAGTAATAAACTGTTGTTTCAGATTACAGTAGGTACACTGTAAAATTACAGCTGTATACTGTTGAATCTAGCTGCCAGTATTATACTGTTATTTAACAGGGAAATTTATTATGTGCATTACTGTAGGTCAGTCATTTTCAAACTTTTTAAAGAGCGTCGCGCCTCTCTCAGTGTTGGTGATAAGGATTGATTCATTATGTTCTTATTTATATCAAACATTTATGCGGCTGAATTGGTTAATAATTTAAGGATGATTTTCCTTAAATCATCCTGGCTAGCCAGTTTTTAAATACACTTTGTGACAGCTGTCTATGTTAATAAAAAAACAAGTTGTGTTTATTTGTCATATTTTCATTTTGTTTCTCTGTTCTTATTATATCATTGACTGTTTACTTAATTATTTAATTACTCAAAAACTTCTTAATAATTAATATTTTTCTGGAAATGACCACCGCAAAAGTCTTTTTGATCGCAAAAATAACAAAAATAAATCACGGAATCCTGAAGGGACTGTTTAAAAGGTCCTATAGATATGTATATATACTAGTCAACATTTGAAGTGGATCAAAACCTTTCCTAAAAGTTGTCTTAAAACCAGGACAACAATGAACGTTTCTGATCCACTTCAAATGTTAGTGGTACCAACATGTCCATCAATGATTTATTATATGACATGTATACTTCACTCAAAACAAAAAACCTTGTATTTACATTCAAGTATTTAACATTTTTTTCAAAGCATATTATAAAAACTAGGATAATAGCAAATCCATCAAAAGGAAGCAATAAGAGATTTAATTCAGAATGCCAGGCTCGGTTCATACTGTTAATATAAATGCTGATGTTTCTACAAAAATAAAAGATGTGTTTGGAACTAAGAGAGATAAGGAGAAATTAAAATATTTGAGTCAGTTATTGCTTAAAAAAATTATACCATAACACAATATGGTCACAGTGTATGTGATGTCATGCTTCATACATATAGAATACATAATAAATAACCAACATAACCAAAAATATCTCTCCCAGCAAACCAGGGAAAAGATGTTACTGTGCTTGTTCAAAGTGTCTGTGATGTCTTCCTGCATGTGTTTCAGAAGATTTTGGAAACGGCTGTGTCACACACTTAAGCCCTTTTCACACAGAAATTCCGTAAAATACACGTAAAATGCAACCTGGATTTTTCCGGAATAGTTAGAGTTTTTGTTCGTTCACACTGCCAAGATTACACGGCATCTGATGGTCCCGAAAAGACACGTGACATGTTGAAAGTCCCGCCCTCTCTTCCATGCAGCGTCTGAAGTTTGCATATTATATATTACCGGTATTTCTCTCTCCAGAAACAACTCGCGTGCATTTTTGTTTATGATAAGACTACAAAGTAGCGCGTGAATGCACAGTTCTATGCTGGTGAATGATCTCAGCTTCAGAGTGGATATTTGACAAGCTCCCTGATTTCTGCTTTGATACAGTTTTCAGACATTTCTCATCGTGATTGTTTATATGCATTTAAAACCCGCATTTTGAGGAGCTGAACGATATATCTCGTTGGCATGACATGCGGGTATTTTCGTTTATTATAGCTCAAATGAGCACGTGACGCGATATTCTTTTATGCTGCTGAATGATCTCCGTTTCAACGCAGTAAGTAACGAGCTAACTTACCTGATATCTGCTTCAGTCTAGTTTGCTGACATTTCTCGTAGTGAATGTTGTAAATCCCTCATTTTAAAGAGTTGAACCAACTTTATGTTGCCATGACACGCGCGTCCTCACTACGGCACGTGCGTCATTGTTTATGCGTCTCATATATCATTTCCTGATAACTGCTTCAATCTAGTTTGCAACATTTCTCAAGGTGAATTTTTATATGCATGTTATCTCTCGTTGTAAGGAGCTGAACCATAACTTGTGTTGTGATGATGACGCGCGCGTCCTCACTTCGACACGCCCTTTACGGCATTCTTGTTCACACAGAGGGTTACCCGCGTATCTTACTAGGTCCTCTTTCCGGCAACGATCCCAGAAGATTAACGGAACGAGTTTTTGTTCACACAGACGCTTGTCTGGCAATTTTACGGGTATTTTCTGGGACCAGAGGTCTGTGTGAATGAGGTTCAACACACAACACATATCAGGACAGACCATGAAGAAAAATGCTTACAAGGCAAAGAAACTAACAGATTGATTTCTAATAGGTCAAGGTCCGAATAGCCAGAAGGCAAGTCACAAATACAACGACAAGGACAAATGCACACACACATGCGTGCCTGCGCGCACACACGCACACACAGCACGACGACCCATCTGGACTGCAGCACCGGCCAATGAACCGTGACACAGTGAACGGATTGCTCTAGGGGTGTGAACTCTATGCAAAACTATGCCAAAATTACACCTCAATGAACTGAGATTTATATTCCCAATTCCAGGAATGTCATTTGTAGTCAACATTAAATTTAAAATGACTGCATTTACTTTTCTAAATGGTTTGCATGATTCATCGGTGCACTCCAAAGATGTCTGTCTTTGTAATTTTTCAACAAAATCTATTAAATTCCTGTGCTGGTAAATTACTGTTATTTTTTTCATAACGTCATAAGCCCATATTGTTCAACATTTAACCATTGGTCAGCCAAGAAGATACGCAGCCCACATTCATGGCATTGGTAGAGGCAACATTATGATGTATGGTACTATTAGTTCAGGCAAACATAGTTATATTTACGTACTGTAGAAATGAAAAACATCACTTTTAAGATACAGACATTATACCCACCACCCCTAAACACACACCACCCTTCTCCTAATCCTCGAGACACTCTAAGATATGGTATTTCACACATCTGTCAACATCAAAGGTTTTTAACTGCACCGTAAGCTTCTTCACAATCTATAAAGTCTGTGAAAGAGCTGTGAGATAGAATAGAGAGAGAGCAAAAATAAAGAAAAACACACAGATAAAATCTGACGGTTGCACAAAGCAAAAGCAAGATGCGAATTTCCCAAATTCAAGGAAATTCTACTTTATGAAGAGTAAAAGACAATACTTTTAATCAGTTTATCTGATTTTAAAAGATTAGCGTTGACCCTGGCAATGGCCATCCTTGTCAAGTGTTAAAATTATTTTTATTTTATTAATTGTGATCACTTTAAATACATTCTCAAAAACATATGCATGCTGGCATATGTGGTTTTAATATACTTTTTAAAAAACTGGATTGTTTTATCCCATGGTTGGTTAACATAAGTACAAACTCAACCATTAGGTTTAAATTAAAGGGCAAAATATAAATGTGTCTTGCCAGTGTGTGAAAACAACAACCTTAAAATGAAAAAAATCCTCCCATTTCTTTTTTGATCCCCATTAAACTAAAGCAGTCTCATGCCGTTTTGATTCTCTTGTTAATGTGACATCACACTGATGAAGCTCCACCCATGGCTACTGACTGACAGTCCTGGATTGTATAGTTTCCACCCTCAAGGAGTTGTACGCTGTCCACCATATATTAAGTAAGGAATAATTGATCACTGGCCGTTGAATTATTCGAAAATAATGCACACCCGAGGTGGCAATGTGGCAAGACGCAAATAAGCCAACTAAAATATGTTATAAAAATATACAAATGTTTAGACTCCATGCAGAGACCACTGGTTTATACAGTACATGTACATGTAAAATGGAATGTCGCAATTTTGTGTAATCCAGGCTGTGCCAATTAAGTTGCTGTATAGTAGTACAGTTTTATAAATTAATAGATATTAAAAGGGCTGTCGCGACAGAAAATAAAAAGCAACATCCATGTTTAATTTAAAGGAATATTCCATTTTCTTAAAAGAAAAATCCAGATAATTTACTCACCACCATGTCATCCAAAATGTTGATGTCTTTCTTTGTTCAGTCGAGAAGAAATTATGTTTTTTGAGGAAAACATTGCAGGATTTTTCTCATTTTAATGGACTTTAATAGAGCCCAACATTTAATACTTAACTCAACACTTAACAGTTTTTTTCAACGGAGTTTCAAAGGACTATAAACGATCCCAAACGAGGCAGAAGGGTCTTATCTAGCGAAACGATTGTCATTTTTGACAAGAAAAATAAAAAATATCGACTTCTCGTCTAGATCCAGTCGTGATGCGCCAGCGTGACCCCACGCAATACGTCATGACGTCAAGAGGTCACAGAGGACGAACGCGAAACTCCGCCCCAGTGTTTACAAATGTGTTGAGAAAGAGGACCGTTCCGACGTTGTTGTATATCGAATGATACTAATTAATGTCTTTGTGTCAGTTTATTGTTTACAATGGTCCGCAAATGTGCGTTTCATATATGTAACACATGACCTCCCTACGTCACTACGCATTTACGTTAGGTCGCGCTGGACCGGACCTAGACAAAAAGTTGTGGTTTAAAAGAGCATATTTTTTATTTTTCTTGTCAAAAATGACAATCGTTTCGCTAGATAAGACCCTAATGCCTCGTTTGGGATCGTTTATAGACCTTAAAACTCCGTTGAAAAAAATGTTAAGTGTTGAGTTAAGTATTAAATGTTGGGCTCTATTAAAGTCCACTAAAATGAGAAAAATCCTGCAATGTTCCCCTCAAAAAACACAAATTCCTCTCGAATGGACAAAGAAAGACACCAACATTTTGGATGACATGGTAGTGAGTAAATTATCTGGATTTTTCTTTTAAGAAAATGGAATATTCATTTAAGATATGCCTTTATTGTTTAACACTTTATACACGTATAATAAATGCAAAATAAATTGTCAACAAACAAAATTTAAGAGAGTACATTAAACACAATGATCAAATGTGCCGAAATGACATTTTCCACATTATTATGGAAATTCTGCTTTAACAGGCGAGCGTTTTTGTTCGATATTTTTACCCACATATATTTTTTTTTACACATTTTACACCAAAGGAACACATGATATAGCCAACTGTGAGTTTTGGTAGCCTTTGCTACACATACTACACAGGTGCACAAATACGTACTCACTTTTACTTAAAGACAAGCCTAAACAAGCCTAAACAATGTGCTTTATATTAAATTAAATTATTTTCTTTTTAAAACGTAATATTTGGCTGTGGATATCTTGTCTTAATACTTTAATCATAAAGGAAAATACATGTAATGTTAGCTTACCTTGCGTTTTACCTCATTGCTCCTCCTTCTGCATTTACAAATAAATAAATAGGCCCAATTAGTTTTTTAAACGGTCAAATTTATTAAAAAAGCAACAATATATGTTACATTAATAATAGCAATATAGATATTTACTTGGCACTACAATCATGATAAATTAAGGCGGTAAAACCGCATATGCGCTAGTTAGCCACGAAAAATCGCTGCCGAGGAAATTCCTTCACTGCTCTAGACCTATATTGCAATTTCGGAATGCATAAACAGAAATACAAAAGAACAGAAATTCCATGCTGTTCTCTGCAAATATCTTTGCTGTATTCTTCTTGTTTTATTTTTTGTACATTCTGCCATAACGAAAGGTAGGCTACTTCATCCTCACAGGTGTGAAAATGCTTACATCATAATTCGTCAAGTCGTAAAGTAAAATCTTGTCGCGTGTGACTGCGTCCGAATTATTTTCGCATAAACTCACTCGTGTCGTGTGCGAGATCTCACAACGTTCCGACAGTCAGAATTCGCACCGTGTACACCCAGCTTAAGGGAGTGAGGGTCCGTAGCTCATTTGCTTTTAAAGGTAGTGGCACGAAAACAGCGTTATTTTGCTCCCACCCAAGTGGGGGCATTTTAGACATGCTATAATAAATGATCTGTGGGGTATTTAAAGCTGAAACATCACAGACAGATTTGGGCACATCTGAGACTTATATTACATCTTCTAAAAATTTGCATAATAGGTGCCCTTTAACTTAGTAATATCAAAATGTGATACATGTGTTAAAACAACCCAAAATTTTTTAGAATGTATACGTAACGGTTTTTGTACTAAGCTAATAATCTTACCTATAAACCTAACCCTTGCAGTAAATTTGGCTTTTTTAAATTAAAAACACAATGTATATGTTTTAGGCCATTCAGTTTATGAGGACACAGAAAGGGTTTATGTTATACAAACCATCATGTTTGTGTTGTAAAACCCATGCTGTTATTCAAATATTCAACCCCCTACACACATGCTGGTGCTTTATTAGGACATAAATACTGTATAAAAAATGGCCTAGCAAAAATTTTATGTTTACAAAATGACTCGAGGACTTTCGCTGTCAGAGCGATTATTATTTATACGGATTAAATCTCAATGAGTGACAGATGTTGAAAGCCCACAGACAGTTATTTGTTCTCCAGGACATCCGACATATCCAGATATACAAAGAGGCATTATTCACGGCTACTTTGTCCTGTGAAAACAACCGTATAAGAATTCTCTAAAACAATGTTTGGGCCTCTGAGCAGTTTGTCTTCTCCTTGACGTCTGTTTGCAATGACAGCTTTATTACGTGACATGATTTTGGATCTTAACAAATTGAGGAAATTAATTCTGTCTAATTTTGCCTTTAGATGTTTTTATTGAATGCTGTTAGTTATTGTGATAGAGGTCATATCATACACCACGCTGAGTTGTTTACACCCAAAATACTGTGTTGTGTTAACCCATTGATGGGTCAAATATAAACATTTTCTGGGTTAATTTCAACCCAGCTGCTGGGCTCGTCCCTTTTTGACCCAACACTGGGTCCCAGCATTTTTTTCTGTTTTGTTTAATAAAATTCCAGACATTTTAAGACATTTTTTGCAGATTTTTTCTTATATTAAGTAAATTCAAGAAAAAATTTCTTATTCCATTTTTTTTTGCTTCACTGAAAAAAATGATTCATTGAATTTAATCAATTTTTTAAGGTAAGCGGTTGCAATCAATTTATTTAAGCTACATTTAAACAAAAAAAGAGTAACGTAAAATAAAAGATAAAACTTTTGTTTAAATGTAGCTTAAAAAAATTGATTGCAACCACTTACCTTAAAAAAATTGATTAAATTCAATGAATCACTTTTTTTCAGTGTTGTTTTAAGCACAAATTCACTTAAATTTGATATGTTTTGTCTAAAAACTAGAGTTATTTTCTTAGGTCATTTGCTCATCAAGAAAATACATATTGATTTTAGAATTTTTAGATATTTCTACTGAAAACAAGACAAAAAAAAAACTAAGAAAGAAATTCATTTTTGCAATGTAATCATTTTTCAGATGGGTAGCTTGGTTGTAGTTTAACTACTTTTATAAGTAGCTTGTAGCTCATTAAGCTACTGCACCGTTTCAGAGTAGCCTCCATAAACACTGGTTGATGTAAGCAGTCAAGTGTTAATATCTCAATAAAATATATATTTGAACTAGACACAAGTTTAAAGGTTCTGAACTCTGTTAATACAAAAGATCAAATAAAGTAATAAATTCATGAAAAGTCTACAAAAGTGCAATAACAGGAGTGTGTAAAGCTGGTCAGCTGTTGGGCGTTCAGGTTTAACCTGCTGCCCAATTATGACCCCTGTCCGACGGCTAATGTGTCTAATTAGAGTAACATACTGGCAAACTAGTCCTCTGTCGTTATGGAAACTGGCAGATATGTTTAAACTGTTGCATGCTTGCGGTACACTTGTGCCTCAGATGCAATTAATTATTTCCAGCACAAAAACCATTAGTTCCCACCTCCTCCACACATTCTCACACATGCTGAATGTTCTCTGTGCTCTGCTACAATCATCTTAATTCACTATTTTACACACAAATATCTGTAACAATTGTCACTTCAAAGTGTCATGAATTTTTTATCAACTGCTGTTAAACCAGTTGCAATTCACTTTTTAGTTGATCATTTCTTTAGCATATCGCTTCATTCATCACTTCACCAACCACTTGGATCATTTTTCTAGTGTTAGGTCTTAGGGTGGATTTTCACTCCAGATCTTAATGCCCAAATCCGATTTGTTGACTATATCCGACAACCTGTTTACATCATCTTTTAAAAGCAATTTGTATCTGATATCTGCATTTACACAAAACACTTGGCAAAACAAGGTCTTCTCGGGTCCAAAAAAATGACCCAAAATTACACAAATCACTTTCTACCTGAACCCGACATGCATAAATGTTTTTTTTTAAAAGAAAGACCCGACCTGAGATAAAACTGAAGAAAATTAGACCCGAATCCGACCCGAACATGAATGTATACAGAATTGACGTGCATGCAATCTGCAACCCCGCATGCACCAGTCAGACAGAAAGAACCCCCAGTGGCCTCACAACCAATTTGGCCCGTTACTCTATTTATTTTCATTATTTATCTGATGATGACACCAAGGTAACCGCTAAATATACATTTAAAATTGATGGACAGGTGCATCCAAACAAAAATTAAGCTACCGCCAGCCACACGATGTCGCAAGCACTCTTGGCAAACAGAGGACGGGTTGAAAAAGGACATTGACCCACACACGCAAGATAATTGGGTCATCTCGGGTCCGTTCGGCAAAAACACATTCATTTTAAATTACACAAGACCCGATGCCGCTATTATTATACACGACCCGTGTCCGAGGCAGATGTTAAAGGGGACAGAGAATGAAAAACCATTTTTACCTGGTCTTTGTTGAATAATGGTAGTCTACCCACATTCACAAACATACAAAAAGTGCTAAACATGCTAAACATCTCAGTCTCATAGGGGTTCCTCTTTTGGAGGTGTCAGCCAGAGAACAGCCCAATCTGGGGGACTGATGCTTGTGACATCGCATGCGTCTCGCTGCCCCTCCACGTTAAAATAGTTGGCTGCATTTTTTGGGTGGCAGCAAAGTCAGCCAATTAGTAATGAGATTGCAAGTTAAGCCAGTAGGTGGAGCCAAATAGGTGCAAAACCACTTGTTTAAAATCCCCCACCCTAATAGAGCTATCTGAGAGAGGTTTTTAGGAAGCTTCTAAGGCATTACAGACCCAAACAAATTTTTTTTTGTCTACATGTCACATCACAGAACAAGGATAAATACACAGTTCAATCATTCTATGTCACCTTTAAACTTTTAGACGCAAACTAGCTCGGGTCTTGGGTCAGACCTCAAGTTTTTGGATCTAAGTGGACCCGTGGAGACCCCTGATTCAAGGTAGGCATACTGACCCGGAACAGCCTAAACCACAGAGGAAGTAAAACATCACGATATGCAATAGACACAGACATTGATTATACAAGATTACAAAGCTTTATTATGTAACAAGACATAAAACTTTAACATAACTTAACTAAGTGGAGCCATCGAGCCAAAGATGTGCTAAGAAAAGTCATGTGATCGCGGGTGGTGTCCACCTGAGTTGACGTCATTTGACAGCGTCGCATTTTCAATGACACACGACGCGTCTTGACATGGGAACATCCGCTTACATTGCGGACTCAAATGTATCCAATTTATATCCTATTTATTTATACATATGAACAGTGTTGGGGTAATGCATTACAAGAAATGTGCATTACATAATAATATTACTTTTCTGAACTAACGAGTAAAGTAACGCATTACTTTATTCATTAAACTAAAAACTCAAATATTAATGTGTGCACATTATTAAAAGTTACTTTTTAGTTTATTAAATTAGATTTAAAAAAAATTATATGTACTAAAACTTTACACACTAAAAATTACACACTCTATGTGTGCGTGGCTGAGCAGGTACAGTTTGAGTCAGAAATGGAGATGGCAGGCCGGAGCTTGACATTTTTGCAATGGAAATATGCAATTTCTGAATGCAGAACTTCTCAGTCATAAAAAACACATGCAAGGCCTGAAAAAGATCAAACCTCAGCCAACTAAAAAAAGGAACGCAAAAGTAACTTAAAAGTAACCTAAGTATTATTATTTATGCATTACTTTTAAAAGTAACTTTCCCCGACACTGCATATGAATGAGACCTGAAACCGATCGGAGAATATCAGAATCTATGCACTTTTTTTCCTGCTTACACGTCTATGGGTCATATCCAATCTGTGCCACTTGAAGGGAAAAATTGAGTCATTTTAAACAGGCAGTGTAAATGCAGCGATAGTTACAAAACTGGGTTGCAGATAACAATGCGTCAAGATTTTTTGTGTCTATCTTTAGTTTTGATATTTTTAAACATGATGCTTTAATTAGTGTACCGAAAACAAGCCGCCGTGTAGCTGCTCAAACTTGAAAAACAAAACCCTCTGTTCTGCTGTCTGTGAATGCAAGAATGCATATTATGTTAATATATCAGGTCAACCTGAAACTAATTATACACAGCTTTAAGACCAACTAGTCAACAGAAAAACTTGCAGTAGCCAGAAAAGCTTCCTTGCATCTCCAGGGAAATGAAAACCAAATACATAATTCAGAGATTGTTATGAAAAGTATTACTGAAGTTTATGAAATTATGGAATTAAGACGCTGAAGCTGCAACATTTATTAAATGTGCATTGTGAAACACATTACTGTATATAAACATGTAATAACACATTTTGGCGATGCTAAGTTGTCCTGTGATCCTAGAAGTTGTTCATACCTGTACTTCATGCCTGTGAGTTTTCCGGTGGACTCTTTCAGGGAAATGTGGTGTCTGTGCGTGAAAGTCCCCAGACTGCGGGCGATCAGCGCCACCGTTCGAAACCGTGCCCGTGCCGCACTGGCCGTGTTCGGACTCGACGTGTTCTGCTTGTTCGGCTCGCTGGGGCGCGGGGCCTTTAGTCCGTGATCTGTACATGCGAAAGACACCTGCATGGTTACGGGCTGTGAAGCAACTGGGTTTGAGAATCAGGATTATCCTGGAAGTTCCAAGTGATCTGGATCAGATCTCAAAAGTGGAAGAGTCACCTTCAATGAACCAGAGGTCTTGCTTTAAAACTCTCTCTCAACAGTTAGCTGGTCTTCAAAGCAAATAATAATAATAATGCGCTCTTTTGCTCTTCACTCTTCTTTTTTATCCTTTCTGTCCTCTGCTGACCCTCTGCTGTGTTCGTCCTCAGGATGGGCAGAGGGGGATTTCTTCGACCTCCGAAACTATAAAAGCAGTCAGCGTGCACCGCAGGGGATGCACAGCTATGCACAGCTAACAGACTCCAGGGCTCCGGCAAAACACTCGGCAGGCAGCAAACAGGATAATCGATAGATCCTCGAAACTCCAGGATGGAGCAGGACCCCCTTTTTAAAACCCCTCCGCGAGGTAGTGAGCCGTGAGGTGAGATCACCGCAAAAACACGCTGTGTCCCGCATCCAAATGTCCCCTCACCAAAATCAGGCGAATGCGGTTTGACTTGCACTAAAAACAGTCAGTTTGATGAAGAAATATGTAAACGAAAGCAGACAAGCGAAGGAGAGAGAGAGAGGGAGAGAGAGAGAAAGAGAGAGAGAGAATGAAGCATGACCACTGTGCCTGTAAGTAAGAAGCAAATAGAGATGGAGAGAGTGTGAAAGAGTAGCATGTGAGAATGATGCTCAATCAAAGACGATAAGGAGGGAGGAGAGAGAGAGAGAGAGAGAGAGAGAGAGAGAGAGAGAGAGAGACTGCAATGAGACTGAAATAACTGCAGTCTCTCACCAGCAGCTCAGTGCAGATCTACACAGCCAATCCATCTGGATAGGACTGTGTGATGTGTAGATAGATACAGTTATAATGCATGTGAATGATGTCGCTACACAAACTACAATCTGGTGCAACAGTTTATCATCAACATAACGTCTTAATATTTTTTACCAGATAAAAACGTTAAAGATTTTGATGTCACTGACTGTGTGGCTAGTCGAATGAAATACAAACACACAACCTCAATATGCAAGCCCAGCTTAATCATCCCGAAAACAGAAAATGGGGCTTCTGTCAGGTCACACAATGACACAGGATTTGCTATTGGAGACCTATCCCACAATGCCTTCAAACTTCCTTCCCCTACAGTGAGATTGAGACAATGATTTGACAGAAAAGGCTCAGAACTAGATGTCTGCGCCAAAATCCCAAATGCAGGAAAAACATTTGACCCGACAGGGACAGTAGAGTTCATGTAAATGACTGAAGCTTGAACTGAATTCTACTTAGCATCCTCTCTGTTTTATCTTTAAAGTGTATTGTATGTGCCTGCTCAGTAAAGCCTCTCTCTGACAGTCTTAACTGAGATAAGTGTGTCATTAAAACGAGCTTAATCTGTCACACTTCGGCGTCCCTGATACACGCATCCTTTTTTAGAGTGACGAAAAATATTCTGGCACCCTGAGACAAAGATCTCTCGAAACGTCCCCATGATAATGAGACTCAGTCAGAGATCACCCACTTTATTATACTCCCAACCAAATAGCGAGCTCTTACAGGAAATTAGTTTAGTCAAACACGGATTTAAGAGAGATCCCAGAGGACCCGACTTCCTCAGTTTTAATTTCTTACTACATCTGTTAAGTTGCAAATTGCATCTTCTCTAAGAACATCCCAGAAATAAAGAAACACAAAATATGTGAAAATTTGACAAGGGCAACATTATAAGATGGTTGAAATGTAACAGATATTTTCACAGTCCTGTCTTCCCTTAGCATTCTTCCTAGTTTACCGTGACAGCCCCATGTTCTGTGTTTGAAAGCACATGGCCATTGTTTGTTTTTGAGTGCCATGTGCTTTCCTGTCTCATGTCATGAGCCCACCACCTCGTTTCCAGATCAATTATCCTGACTAACTTTATGCGATGGTACAGAAAAACTCAAAAGTCAGAAGATTCCCAAGACAAGTCAAGGTCAAGGTTAAATTACTTAAAAATGTGTCAAAAATAATGGTAAAGAGTTTCACTATTTTGAGTGGAGATTTCTATTTTTTCAAAGCTTTAAATTAGGGTGACCACACGTGCCATTCTTCTCGGACGTGTCCTGGACAGAATTTCGGTGCGTCTTCCGGAAGTAGTATTTGTTGACCGCATACGGCATTCAGTTAAAAACAGACATACAATCGTAGTTTCATTCTTACCTTAAAATGTAATGGTTGCTTTTAATAATAATAATAATAATCCTCTATGACATATGCGGTCGACAAATATGACTTCGGGAAGAAGCACCCGAAATCCTGGCCAGGAAGAATGGCACGTATGGTCACCCTATTTAAATTCTATCGACAGCATATTAGGACAAACTAGATGAGGTTAAACTTTGTGAACAAACTTTATGTTGGCTTGAGAAAGCGTAGTCTGAGAATAATAGATGGAGCTGCAGTTGGGGCAGTTGAGTTAGTTGGGGCAGATGAGGCAGGTAGGGCAGAATTGTGTAAATGGGGCATTTGGGGCAGAATTGGGCAGTTGGGGCAGACGGGGCATTTGGGGCAGAATTGGGCAGTTGGGGCAAAATGGGGCATTTGGGGCAGAATTGGGCAGTTGGGGAGACGGGGCATTTGGGGCAAAATGGGGCAGTTGGGACAGATTAGGCATTTGGGGCAGAATGGGGCATTTAGGGCAGATGGGGCATTTAGGGCAGTTGGGGCATTTAGGGCAGTTGGGGCATTTAGGGCAGTTGGGGCATTTAGGGCAGTTGGGGCATTCAGGGCGGTTGGGGCAGAATTGGGTGTTTGGGGCAGACAGGGCTTTGGGGCAGAATGGGGCATTTGGGGCCGAATGGGGCATTTCGGGCAGAATTGGGCAGTTGGGGCAGATGGGGCATTTGGGGCAGAATGGGGCATTTAGGGCAGATGGGGCATTTAGGGCAGTTGGGGCAGAATTGGGCATTTGGGGCGGAAGGGGCATTTGGGGCAGAATATGGCAGTTGGGGCAGAATGGGCATTTGGGGCAGATGAGGCATTTGGGGCAGTTGGACAGATGGGGCAGTTGGGACATTTATGTTTGTGTGAGTATGTTTGTGTGTGTAATATTTTGTGTGTGTGTGTGTGTGTGTGTGTGTGTGTGTGTTTGTGACAGTATGTTATATATAATTTCGTGTTTGTGTGTGTAGTTGTGAGTGGTTGTGTGTCTGTGTGTGGTTGTGTGTGTGTACATGTCTGTGTTTTTGTGACAGTATGTTATATATAAAAGTAAACATTGACACAAGTTATCATCTCCAATGTAAATCTCTTTTCTTGGACTACATCAAACACGGATTGTGTGCAACAGTTTACTTCCTGGGATTGGTGATATAGACAAGACCGACATTATCATAATTCCTCCTGCTTATTGAAGCTTATTGACGTTATGAAGGAGAGTGGAACAGTAGGAGATGTTGTTATAACCATCCAGAGACATATTAAATTCACTAATCATGTTATGGACCTCAGCAATGTTCTTCTCCACTAGTATTCAAGTGCGCATGCACTTTAAGTTCAAATAGATTTGACTGGCTGTCAATGGTTTATCATTGATCAGGCGGGAAAAAAATAGCTCAGAAAGTGATCCTAACGATATCGTTCATTGTATTTTTATCGTTATAGTTGTGGTGTGAACTCCTCTATACTCATTAATATAAAATTATTTTCAAAACTATATGTTTTATAGTTATAGTTGATAACATTTTATGACATCATAATAAATTAGCTGCACGTCACAACAGCTGCGTTTTAGATGCTGCATAACCGCTACTTCTGCGTTTGTCCACATGTGTTGCCATAGTTTCTACAACGGGAAACTGACTATAGCGCAAATATTCTCAATATAAAAAATTTCTCAATTCCAAGAACGCAAAGAACGGACTTGCGTTCTCGTGAAGATCAGTCTTGCCAGGCGACCTTGGAAGAACGAACTCAGAAGGTCGCGAGAACACAGAACGCACTTGTGAGAATTGAGAGGTGTGCGATCTTCCTGTTGGTCAATGACGCAATGACTTCTGGGATGTAAAGCGACTTCAGCGCGAAAGTCTGCACTCGATGCATCCTCGATATCAAGAACACATCCAGGTATTTTTATGCGCCCTCTGTACTTGCGTTCTTGAGAATTGTAATTGAACTTCGACGGTTAATAATGACGTAGAGCGAGGACACAAGGACGCAAGATCGCTGAAGAACGCATATTAAGAAACAGCCAACGTCACTAAAATAATTACAAGGGAGACAATGCAAAAACATGATTTAAAACAGGAATTTCTCTGGATTTACAATCCTTGGGAACTTTTGGGATAATGCAAGTACACAACTGCATTAAATATATCACACTGTGTTTTTTGGATATTTTATTACAAAAGCCCCGTATTGTGGCTTTAAGTGATCACACATCAGAGCTGTGACAAGCAAACCTTCAATGCCTCCACACTGAACATATTCACAGTTTGAATCTGTCAGTCACTGCCTGTGGAAATGAACTGTGAAGAACCTCAAAATACAGTAAACCGCTTAACTGGAATGAAAGAACATTGAATGCGGAGAGATAATAGTACTTGATAACAATTTTACTCTACTGCTACAGCAATCACTCTCTCGAAAATGGCACAAGACATAGATATTTGTCTGCATGATGCCCTTTTCCTTCTGTAAAAGTCTGTATATCCTCTCGCTCTCTTTCCCTTCAGCATAATCCCAGCTGTCATTTGGGATTAGTCATATTGCTAGTCATTAACATGCAGACCCAGTGTGAGTCGAAGTAGATCGGGTTTTGCTAATAACTTTAGTGTTATCTCTCTTGATTTATACTGGTGTTTCAATGCATAAACATAATCTTCAATTTTGTTACACAGCTAAAGCGGTATTACGCTGCTTTTATATAATGCACATTCGAATTGTCGACTGGAAATTTGGTCTTTAATCTGCCCTCCATAAAATTGCAAATGCATAGATAATATTTAGGAAATCATCTTGAGCTAAAAATCCATCAATGCCCAAGCAACACATCATAAACTATAGCATTATCCTTTACCTGTACACCATTTTGGTATTGGCACTCACTGTCTCCTTCACAGAGCACTCGTGGATTTGCACAAAAGCATCCAGTTTCTGGAGTTCCAGGGCATAACTGGATCTACCTTTCCAGTTGGGATAACCTGCTGTCAGGTGTGAGTCCAGCCCTGCACCCTTTCTCTGGAGGAAGCGACCCAACGTTCTTGCATTTCTCTGCCTAGGGATGGTAATCTCACTGCAAGCTGCCTTGCACAAGTACATGTTGCCCACAATCCAATAATACAACTAAAGCCCAATCTGAATATTTGTTCACGGTGTACTGTATGTGCACTTCTGCTATGACGGTGAGAGAAGTTTTCAACCTCGGCTGTTTTATATGTTTTCTTGGGATAAGCAGTCCCTAATCCTAACTAAAGCCAATCCAAATAAAGGACATCACTTGTGGAATTGTAATCCTATAGTACCACCCAGTCGTGGATATTCTGACTTCATGGCATTCCAATCAACAATGGAAAATAGATTAGTAAGTCACACGTTCGCTGTGTGGCTTAAGTCACAAAATATCCAAAATCTCTGGCTAACCACCCACCTACATTCACACACAAACAGAAATGCACACAGACTGGTAGGAGTAGCAGCTGCGTCTGATTATTTCCCTAATTCCAAACATTAACATCAGATTTTCAAAGGCACCAGGTTATGACACAACCATATTCCAGTTCATGCTTGGGTTCTGGTGCGATGGGTTCAATGCTGGTTGCCAGCTCATTTGGTAGACTAAAGCCAGTATAATCTTTGGGCATATGTCTGACAATAGATCAGATCACTGGAATAATAAGATCTGAATTTCAGCTACAAATAAGAGAATGACAGAAACACACCTGTAGCTGCTTCTCAAGCTTTGTTTAGACATCAAAATTTAGACTCACTTAGGCAGATTTGTCCCCAATTCAGGGTCACTTAAAGGGATAGTGGGATAGATTTGTCATCATTTACTCACTCTCATGTATTTACAAACCTGTATACATTTCTTTCAGACTGATCTCACGGAAAGTGTTAAAGTCACAAAAATTTATTTTATTTATTTGTGGCACAAAATTCAGCTTTTTCGTGCCTTGAGCACAAATGTCTTTTTCGTGTCACTCGCATGAATTTCTATAATTAGTTTTTTGTGTACGTGACACGACTTTCTTTTGTGTCATTTTACGTATTGTTTTCTAATTGTTTTTTCCCCTTTTTTTACCATTGTCGCTTGGGGTTAAAATCACTTTCTGTTACATTTTTATGCTGGGCAAAGATTAATCGTGATTAAGCGCATACAAAATAAAAGTGATTTGTAACATAATAAAAAAAAAAAAAAAATATATATATATATATATATATATATATATATATATATATATATATATATATATATATATATATACATTTCTGAAAATGTATACATGTATGTGTGTGTTTAAATATACATAATAATTACACACAGCACACACACATATTATGCAAAAATTTACTTTGCCCAGCACAAATTTTTAGACATCCTAACACAAACCTCAACTTTAACCCCAACAAAAAATTGTTGAAAAGCTGAAAAAAAAACATGTATAAAACAATAAATAAAAGTACATCCTAACCCAAAGCCCAAATCTAACCCCAGCCCCAAGTGACAATGATTTAAAAATAGGGGGAAAAAAGAGAAAACATTACATAAAATAACACAAAAAAGAAAGTTGTACCACGAACATGAGAAACTATTTATAGAAATTCATGCAAGTGACACGAAAAAGTACCGAGCCCCTAAGGTGACATTGTAGTAAAAAAAAGTAGTTTCGTTTCATGTGCTCACGTGAAACTTTCGCATACTCACGTGAAACTTTCGCGTGCTCACGTGAAACTTTCGCGTGCTCACGTGAAACTTTCGCGTGCTCACGTGAAACTTTCGCGTGCTCACGTGAAACTTTCGCGTGCTCACGTGAAACTTTCGCGTGCTAACTTGAAACTTTCGCGTGCTAACGTGAAACTTTCGCGTGCTAACGTGAAACTTTCGCGTGCTAACGTGAAACTTTCGCGTGCTAACGTGAAACTTTCGCGTGCTAACGTGAAACTTTCGCGTGCCAACGTGAAACTTTCGCGTGCTCATGTGAAACTTTTGCATGCTCATGTGAAACTTTTGCGTGCTCACGTGAAACCTTCATGTGCAGAATAAAAAAAATTTTAGTTTTGCGTGTGTACGTGAAACTATTGCGTGCGTTCGTGAAACTTTTGCGTGCGCACATGAAACTTTCGCTTTCACGTGCGTGCACGATAGTTTCATGTGCGCACGCGAAACTAAACTTATTTAATTTTTTCTCCATGTCCCCTTAGGGGCTCCATAAAAAAGACAATCGTGCTCAAGGAACGGAATTTTACCTTTTTCATGGACACAAATAAATTAATCACATTTTTTGTGACTATAACACGACTTTCCGTGAGATCATGTTTATTTCTTTGTTCTGATGAACACTAAGGAAGATATTTTGAGAAATGTTTGTAACCAAATTGTTTGTGAGCCCCATTCACTTCCATAGTATTCTTTTTCCTACTATGAAAGTGAAAGGAGCTAACGAACGGTTTTGTTACAAACATTCCTCAAAATATTTTCCTTTGAATACAGATATTGGAATGTTTGGGTAAACCATCCCTTTAAATGCAAAGATTTAAAATTACATAAAAAATGTGTTTACAAATTTAGACTTGCATTTGTAGATTCACTCTCAGACTTCCTTAAATAGATACAATTGTACACAAATGCAGACCTGGAATACTGTGAAGTATTCTGAAATAAATGGGTTAACTTAGTCAACAGTGTACAGAAATAAAATGCAAGAAAACAAGATGAAAGAATGAGAGGGAAGACGTGTGGGAGATTCTGAACATACGATAGGCAACAAACAGAGAGGAAGAGATATGTGCGCATAACGAGAGAGAGAGAGAGAGAGAGAGAGAGAGAGAGATGAATAAAATACAGATATGCAGCTTGACATACCCCCTCCCCCCAATACTGCTATAGGCTCTAACACCGCTGTGTAATGACACAGTAAACCTGCTTTTTGCACATGCCTACAGCCACACAACACACATAAATCTTTAAAGCTATATTACAAAGGACCTCTTGTGGATGCAATGCTACTTGTACTTCAATTTTCACAGTTGTCCTCACAAGTAAATTTTTCATGTGTTTATATATTTTTCTAAAAGCCTATTTGCAAACAATCTGTGCACCTCTTGGATGTAAACATTTACATTACATTTATGCATTTGGCAGATGCTTTTATCCAAGGAGATTTACACGCTATACATTTTTTATCAGAATGTGTGTTCCCTGAGTTTGAGGTTTGAACCCATGACATTTTGACGCAATGCTTTACCACTAAGCTATAAACACACAACCATTGAACCTCATAACAGTTAAACACGTTTTAATTTTGGTTTGTGCAATCCTGTTGAAAAATACATTATCTCTGACCTCTACTCGATGGAAACAGGTGGCTCGTTGGACTTTCCCCATCATTTTTTCCCTACTTTTTTTTACACAAGAGTAGGCTACAGGTACAGTCACATTTTTATACAGTCCACTAGTGGAGAATGCTGCCATCTGCTGTGAGAAACGTGATACTGCAAAATAAATTAAGGGAAAAAACGTACTTGTACCACACAAAAAATAGCCAATTTGTGTTCTAGGCTAAAAAAATAATGAAAAATTATCACGTTTAAACAAATATTGAAAGCAATTACTAAAAAAAAAAAACTAAAGCTTTTGAGTAGTTCGTATGGATTCAATAAAACTGCTCTTTACACTAGCCTATACATTACATTAACATTGATCGTTTACAAGCTATATTAATATTTTAATTAGAAATATTTTAATCATAAATTATTTCTATATAACACAGTTTGTGTCAGATTTGTAGTTGATTTTCTTTAGGGTTTTTCCCGGTTAGCAACGGTTGCTGCTTAGCCTCTCCATGGCAACATCAAACGAGGCCACGGAGCAGCGCGCCGACGTTAAGAATAAGCCAAAAACTTACAAAGAAAGTGCTCTTAAAACTTTGTACATACTTTTCTTGTCGACTAGCAGAGATGGAGGGTCTCGCGTCCGTGCAGGATCTCCACGCGCTTTCAGCTTTACTGAGCCCACCACAGGAAGACGAGGAAGATCTGAGGGTATGCGCTTTATAAACACGTTTTGCTCGTGCTTGTTGTTTTTACATACCTGTAACTGTATTGCTTTGTTTTTTAGAAAGTAAAGCCTTTGGAGAAAATGGGCCCGGGACACATTGGCGCACCTGCTCTTACTGCAACAGACAACAAACAAGGTATTATATTAGATAAACTAAATAATAATAAAAACAAAATTATAATACCATAACATCACCACCATTGTATACCTTATAAATTTAAATACTTTAAATTTGTAATGCACAATTAATTAAAAATAATAATTGTTAATAAATAAAATAGTTGTATTTGTTTTAAATAACATTAATAAATGCTGTTAACATATACTGCTCATTGCCAGTTTATGTTAACTTTTTATGATACCTTATTGTTATGGGACTTTACTGTTATTGAATGAGATCTAAGTTAGTTATAGAGTAGGCATAATTCAAATGACAAACTTTGAGGTAAATATAATACAAATAAATAATACAAGGCTAGATGTGTTACGGCAAAGTCACTAACATCATCACCTGGCGGCCATCTTACCACAGGCAGCTCGCTCACTCATAGCATTGAATTTAATGGTGCAGGTACTTTAAAATGATCACGTGCTCAATTTTCTACCAATTTTCAAACGGTTTGGTTTCTTACAAACGTGGCTATAATTCTGGAAGCTTTAATTACATGTTTCGTGATTTTTTTTGTATAAGTATGCAGTGTCATGGGTACATCTTTGACGTTTATAACAAACCAAACCGTTGAAAAATCTGTAAAAAATTAAGCAAGTTTTAGTCATTTAAAAATTACCTGCACCATTAAAACTCAATGCTACGAGCTGCCTGTGGTAAGATGGCCGCCAAATGCGGACGTTCCACTAAATTGGCCAGCAGCGCGGGCGAGACATCTACCCTGGTGAAAAAATAGTATGCTAAATATATTTAATTTTGATATACTTAAGTATACTTGCAGTCACACTAATGACCAGTATACTTAAAGTGTGCTATTGATTAGTTTATTTAAAGAGTGCTATTTTGGAACAACTAATTTTGTACTTAATATATTTTAGTTGTATATTAATTGTAACAAAGTACAACTTTAAGTGTATTTAGTGTACTTTTGTGTGCTAAAGTGGAACAACTTTAAGTGTATTTAGTACAATTTAAGTACATGACGGTTTTTGTGCTAAATTCTTGCTTGATAAGTGGATTTAGAGTGTGTTTTATTTATGTTAGGAGTACATTACAAATGTATTATGAGTGTCTTGCAAACATACAATCAGTATACCTTAAATAGACTGTTTGCATACATTCTATATATTTTTGGCCAATCCAAAATTCTAAAAACTGCCCTGGTGAAAAATGAATATGCCAAGTACATTACATTTTGTATACTTTTACATACCTGCAGCTAGATTAGTAATGAGTATACTTCAAGTGCCTTAATAATTAGTTAACTTAAAGAGTGCTATTTTGGGAATAGATTACTTTAGCTGGTAACACAACCAATATAATTTTTTCCAAATAAATAAAAGCTGATTAAAACAGTCAAAAACAATTCATTTTAAATATATTTAAAATATAGTTTTATTCACAGCATTCAAAGTGTACAGTATTTGCCTAAAAATTGAACAATTACTCATTGAAGAATGTCAAGATGATTGAGTTTAGGGCTGCACGATAAATCGCATGCGTTTGTCAGGCACATCTCCTCAGTAATGCCGGCTCCCTGATCAGCACTAAATCGCCATCAGCTGTCCCCAGATGGAGCAGCCCCAACCACACAGAGCCGTAGTTCACCGACAATCGGGGCAATCTCGCATTAATTATCGCGGACGTATCGCCTGCGATATGTATGCGATATGGCCCAGCTTGTCAGGGAACTAAAGCCCGGAATACACTGCACGATTCTTGTCCTCTTATAAGATCATTACCTTATCACACTGTGCGACATGTATCGTTTAAACTCGGGTACGAGAGGCATGTAAACTGTACGATGATGACACGGAAGCTTTGGCGGCAGCGTCACATGTTGCGAAACGTCACCAGCATGAGCTTGTGGTAAACAAATACCGGCGCGCAGGTCGTAGCAGCAAACACACAGTGCGGTGATCATGGCGAATTTCTGACACTGCCAGAAAACTATCGTAGGCTATCTTTGGACGCAAGACTGGGAAAACGTCCGTCTTTGAACCTCTCTCACTGTACGACATAGGACCACCGATGGAGAGCCACGATCACAGAAATCACGACGATAGTTTCACGATGGCAATCTTTCGTCTGGGACAGCCAATAATCGTGCAGTGTATCCCGGGCTTAAGGCTCTGTGTAGTTAGTGCTGCTCCATCCGAAAACAGCCGATGGCGATCCAATACCAATCAGGGAACCGGCATTACTGACGTGATGCGCGTGGTATCGCATGCGATTTATCGTGCAGCCCTAGTTTACAACGTCTTTCTCTCCCAAATCAACTTTAGTCTGGAAGGTTTTGGTTCAGCCGTAGGAAATCTGAAAAAGATAGACAATAAGCTCAATTAAAAAGTGTTTAATATTAAAACATTACATTTATTTAAGACTTACTGTATTAAATCTATAGTTTACTGGCAGAGATTGTATAGCAGATATATTTTTACCTAAACTAGAGCTTGACTAAAATGTCATCATATATATTAAGGGGCGGTTTCCCAGACAGGAATTAGACTAGTCCTAGACTAAAATAAATGTAAGAGCTGTCCAAACTGAAAACAACTTGCTCTGACATATCTTAAAATACATCAGTGCCCTTTGTTTTACATCGTAATGCACATAAGTAATGTTTTTAGTAAGGCATGTTTGTTAAAACTATCCTAATTAAACTAAGGTCTAGTCCTGGATAAAGCTAATCCCTGTTCGGGAAACCACCCCTAAGAGTTTTCATTATAATGACTTGCCTATATGGGCTGCAAAGTCCTCCTTACATAAAATACTTCAGCTCCTAAAGAAAGATTTTATTGTATTAAATTTAAATGTAAAACTTGTCAGAAAGAAAATGCAACAAGCAGACAATTGGGTGGTTTCCTGTAAAGGGATTAGCTTAAAACAGGACTAGGCCTTAGTTTAATAAAGAAATATAACTAGTTTCAAAAAACATGCCTTAATAAAAACATTACCTGTGTGCATTTTGAGGCAAAACAAAGGACACTGGTGTATTTTAAGATATGTTAGTGCAAGTTGTTTTCAGTTTAGACAGCTCTTACATTTATTTTAGTCTAAGACTAGTCTAATCCCTGTCCGGGAAAAGTTATATACATATTGAGGCGGTATCTAAACTGAAGCTTGATTTACTACTACGAATGAATTATTATATCTTAAGAGTTTAAAATGACTTACCATTAGCTGCAAAGTCCTCCCTACAAATGTCTTTGAAAAACTTTAGCTTCTGAGGAAGGAATGCAGCATCATTAATACTAAATACAGTTAAAATTGGTAAAAGCCTTACAACCTCTAAACAGTCAATAAATGGTTAACTTTCACGCTACATTAAAAAACAGATTTTCTGACGCTACCTTTTTTCATTAACATATACATACACACCAATACATATATTTAACAAAACAATCGGGTGTACTAATTCGATATAACAAGCTAACAGTGCTATCTTTCAAACCTTTAACATTAGCTATTAGCTATAAGCTAAGCTAAGCTAAGCTACACAGCAGTTTATCACTAATAGCGAGTTAGACACCGCGTTATTGACAACATTTCGCATTCGAAATATGATAGTCTACTGATAAACTTCAGAATGGTCAAACGATTATCAAATATATTAATTTTAAGATATTTTAACGTACTGAATCCGTCTGTCTTGAACAACTGGTAAAAATCAAAATACGTGCGTCGTGACGTCATCCCACACGTCAGATGCATTATTCAAATCTCAGAATTCACTTTTCTCTGAAATGCATTTACGAAAACTGTTTAAGTTAATTAATGTGTACAGCTAAAAGCGGTATGCAATTGACTCAAAAACTACAAAGAAACAAACACTCATATTCCCCTTACGAAAATGAATGTTTTTTTTTTGTGGTTAAAGTTTAGTAACCATGTTTTTTTTGGTGTGTTGATTATTATTAGCAAAACCATGGTTATTTTGTGGTAAAACACAATTAATTGGTTTATCCAATGCTTGACTATAGTGAAGTTAAAGTGTACCTTATTATGTTAATAGTATATTACAAATGTATACATCTACAATATAAAATGTAACAGAACATACTGCTCTCTCTCGTAATTTTAAGCCCACGTTATTTCTCCATAAAATAATATACATTTGTACACCCCATATACTTTCAAAATGTGCTTAAAATATACTGTTTCTAAAGAATACTAAATAATGTATTTTGGAAATATACTGTCAGTGCATTATTATAATGATAACTTTAAGCATACCGATAAAGTATACCTAAAATACATTTTAAAATAAGTTTAAATTTAGTATACTTTAAAAATTGCACAAAACTTTAACTTTAAGTATATTTTTCTAAAGTATACTTTTAGAAAATATACTAAAGTATAATTATTTTGAAGTATGTTAAAAGTTTAATTGTAAAAAATACGCGCAAATATGTTGTAAGCATACTTTAAATATGTTTAAAGAAAGTACATTCCTTTGTAAGTATATTTGTAATGTACTATTGCAAAGTTAAATATACTTGAAATACAATAAAGTATATTTGTTTTTCACCAGGGTAGCCTTTATACATATCTATGGTTCTCTGTATATCTTCTCTGTGTCTCATTTTAAAGACACTAAAAATAGATTCTGTTAACGACTGACACTTGTTACATACTTACATACTTTTATCTCCTCAGGTAGTACTGCCTATGTGAAGAAGAACAACAAAAATATCTGGGATGATGAAGAAGTGACAGAGGGGTCACACTTTGAAGACCTCACAGATCCAAGACCACAACCTGAGTATGAGAAAATAAATGCATATCAGAATCACAACATTTACACAAATCACAGAATCACATATGATTTTATAATCTCTTCACAAATCACATATGAGTTTATATTGAGTCTATGTCATTCGATGTGTGTTTGCGTGTTTAGGTATGAGATTATCCTGAAGCAATCTGTTGGAACTGAAGATTTGTTTCTTGGCTTGAGCAGGAAGGACCCCTCATCTATGTGCTGTGAAAGCATGCTTGTACTCATTCACACATCAGACCCAAATAAATACAATATCCACATAACATTACAGCTTTCTTAGATTACAGTTAGATTTTTCTAAGATATTTTAGGCATCACTTTGGGTTCCTCAGCTGTCACAATAGCAGAACCATTTGAAGAAACTTAAAGGAGGCCTAAATATGGACTAAGAAAAAGACATTAAAATACAATATTAAAAAACGGTGGTGTTTTCCTTTAAGTTTTTGGGGAAAAGGCACCATAAACTCAGAGTCAAGATCTATGGCATAAAATCTAGTGGACCAGCTGGGCTCTATAGTGGACCAGTCATCCAAACAATAAAACCCCATTCACACAGCACTTTGGTCCCAGAAAATGTCCGTAAAATTTGCAGAGAGGCTTCTGTGTGAACACAAACGTGTCCCGTAAATGTTCTGGGATCGCTTTTGTAAAGTAGTAACATTAGTAAAATTCACGGAAAGCATTGTGTGTGAACAAGACGCAGAAACAATGCTGTAAGGGGCATGCCATGTTGAGGACGTGCATGTCATCACAACCAGAAGTTATGGTTCAGCTCTTTGACACAGAGATGTTTAAACGCAGATCAACATTTACGACAAGAAATGTCTACAAAGTAGACTGAAGCAGAGATCAGGGAGCTCTTCCAGTATCCGCGCTGAAACAGAGATCATTCACCAGCATGACAGAACAGCGCATCACGCGCTCGCTCCTTATGATCTTGTCATAAACTAAAATCCACTTAGTTTTAACAACAATTTTAACAGCACTTGTTTCTCGAGAGAGAGAGAAGTCACAGATAATTAGCATACTTTAGACGCTGTGGATAAAAGAAAAGTCACGTGTTTTTACGGGATTTTAACAGTATCTATGTGAATGTACACACAGATTCCGAAAATTAATTGGCAGTGTGCATTAACCAAAAATCAAACGCATTTTCCGTAATCTCTGTGTGAAAAGGGCTTAAAGGTGCAGTGTGTAATTTTTAGAAGGATCTCTTGACAGAAATGCAAAATAATATATAAAACTATATTATCAGGGGAGTATAAAGACCTTTTTATAATGAACCGTTATGTGTTTATTACCTTAGAATGAGACGTTTTATCTACATACACCGAGGGTCCCCTTACATGGAAGTCGCCATTTTGTGCCACCATGTTTATATAGAAGCCCTTAACGGACAAACTTTTTTACTAAGTTGTCTCCAACAATGACATATTTGTCCGGTGGCAGCTATCGTAGCTTCTCTATGTGTTTCAAAAGCAGGAGGTGAGCAGTGGACTGAGCCGTTGGTTGTAATTCACAACCTCACCACTAGATGCCGCTAAAATTTACACACTGCACCTTTAAGATGTTGCATTTCAAAAGTTACCTATAACATCTTAACATAATCTCACAGTCTATCTCTTTAACACACAGGTGAAAGTTAAACTGCCTGGTACAAAAGCTTCAGATTTGGTTTTGGATGTGAAGGAGACATTTCTTGACCTCAGAACTCCAAAGTAGTAAGTATACATCAACATCAAGTATCAACATCCAATTTTCATGCATTACTTACTAAAGAGAATATATTATAAATGATTTTACATTTTTGTGTTTGTGTTGGTAGTAAGCTAGGCCTTCACCTGCCTCATCCAGTCCACAAACATGAGGGGAATGCCAGATTTATTACAGAGCGAGAAGAACTGGAGATCACACTGCCTATGAATAGACCAATGGACAGTATCAACCTTGCTTGAGAGAGAAAGTGACAGAAAAAGAGAGAATAAAGAGACTAAACAATGAGCAGCAACATAGTTGGGAACGGCACTGAAAATAAAAATATAGAAATGTTATACAGTGTTTTAATGTTAAAAGGCTATACAGGGGGTTATACAGTTCCACCAGCCTATGGTCCTTGATTAATCATAATTTGTTTTAGCTGAGGACAATGCAATAAATTGTTTATACATTTTACAGCTAAACAATAGTGTAAGATAAAGGAAGGTACCTGGATGATAAGTGTCCGGTTATGCAGTAGTATTACAAAACTGATCTTGTGATGTTCAGCATATTTTTTTTATCCATCATAATCATAAATAGTTTCTGCTGTGAATGGGAAAATAAATGTTTTGTTAAAATGTTTTTATTTTTGAAGCTGTAAAGAGTGAGATGAGAAAAAGAAACAAATACACGTGTAAGAAATTTTGGCGTGGTGTTAGTTATTCAGTATTACGAAAATTGATGTAATGTTCATCATAATCGTTTTAATCATACATTGTTATATTTCTTCCACATCTGCCGTAAAATAAAGCTTATTTCTGCATGTATGCGTCTTTGAGAAGGTAAATCTCTGGTATATTTAGTGGCTTTAAAATGAGTGATGTAACAAAATAAACAACAAGGGATTTCCTGTGATGCACGATCGCTCAGGGGTATCATGCAATACATCCCCCGGGCGCACGGATGCGCACACGCGTTGCCACAGCAGCGGACGTAGCGTAGTGACGCAGACCAGCACCACGCACGCTCTCCAGTAGCACAACAATACGCGTTCCCCGTTCCACCCTCGCCGCTCCCCCTCTTTTCGCGTCGCTCACGGTATGGCGGACGGCGAGCGGTCCCCATTGCTTTCGGATCTCGGTGATGGAGCTCTCGGCACCGGTAACGGCGGACTGTCTCCTAGAGCGATTCCGCACGACATACCGAACAAACCGCAGAGTGAGTACCGAGCGTTTCTGCGCTGTCACGGGCCCGCTCGCACACACGCGCACAACTGTGTATCCATTACAGCATCACACAGGGGCTGTATGGTTCATGGCGATTTGTTTGGTTTTGCACGCCGGTTTTAATGAGCCGAACGGATGATTTTCTGCTGGAGAACAGCAGGGAGGCAGATGAAGCGTGCGCGTGGGCGCGCGGTCAATGAAGCTGATGCGTGCAAGATAATGCAGTTCTTCTAGTGATGTATCCACATCGTCATGATATAACTACGTATTTAATATTTATCATTGCTTTTTTGTCATTCATCAAATACCAGCAGATCAAACCGCTAGTGAATGAACACTACGGCTGACTTGTTCGATTTTCGTTACTCTTTTGTGTTATTTTTGTCTATTGCTGATGCTAAATAGTAGGATATTATTTTCAAAGAATGGTCATGTGAGTATGGTTGCACAAAAGTGTTCATTGTTTAGATTTTGTCCACATTTACCGGTAAACAAGAGTATTTGGGCATTACACACTGTAATCTGCCATATCCGCTACACCCCACCAATGTGTTTGACTGACAGACAGTTAGGCCAATCAGAAAGCCCAAAATGATTGGATGAGGAGAAAGCAGCCAATCATTGTACAGAGGGGGCGCGGTCAATTGAAAGTTACTGAAGGGCGTGTTATTGGTGGTGTTGGGATGAGGTGTGTTTTATGAGAACAGTTTTTAACCATTTAAAAAACTTAAACTTAAAAAATCATATTGATAGGAAATAGTTATAAATACTTAAACATCTTTACAAATTGACTTCATATGCATAGCGAAAGCTATATACACGCACACAGTAATGTTTGTTTTACTATAATATAATGTCTGTTTTATATTAGATTGCAAAATATGTGCACAATATTTGGTTCTTATGATACTTCACTATGTTGGTGAGGACATTTGGCCCTCACAACCACAGCTTAACTCGCACACTTTACTAATAACCACATGCATTTCTTCAGTCTCCTTATAAAGCTTCTTTTAGCCGATCTTGAGACCAAATCTGATTTTCTTGTTAATCCTAATGGCCTATAACACATGACTGTTTCAGCAATACAAAGTGCAAATTTCAGTGTTTGAGAGAAACTTTGTTGAAGCCTATATCCAGGGTGCGATTTGCTGGGGGGATTATCCCCCCTCTGGTCTTTATATCCCTGATGAATTATTTTTTTTAATCTCTGGTGGGGACAAAATGTATCCCCCCATGTTTATCAAAATAAAGATAATTTAATATAACTAAAAATGCTACCACGTAATAGTGCAAACAACAGTAAAATCAGGAATGGAGTATTACTGTCAAATGTCACCAAGCACCAATAGTCTGTTTCAGTGTAAAATAATATAATAATAATATATATAATAATAATATAGTGCCAAATAATAAATAAAAAGGATTTCAAGCAGCATTTCATCGTATTTTACAGGACTGTCACAAAACAAATCTAAGAAATACCATTGAGAAGAAGAAAGCAGAAATTTCCATTGTTAGAATCGAGGGGATCTGATGACCCAGGAGAGCAAAAAAGGGGTCAAAAGTCTGTCATCAAACAGACTATTTTCTTAGTCTGACGTCTTGTGTAAATAGGCATATATAGCCTATTTTTTGTTATATTAAGAGTACATTGTACATTGCATTGTTTTCTATTAAATATTATAGTAATGCGATAATAACACACAAATACCTGGCCAATAATGATTCTGAATTGCACAGCAGATATAATGCACAGCTTTTTCATGTACTACAGATTTTGATCAGTAGAAAGTCCTTATCAATCTGAAATCACTGTTTGAGTCGTTTCTAACATGCATTTATAAAGCAACACTCGTCGTCAAACATAATCATTATACAAATTCTTTATAATCATAAAAATACCTATAAAGAACAGCAATATAAATATATGCTTAAAGGGGCCATGGCATGAAAATCTGACTTTTTCCATGTTTAAGTGCTATGATTGTGTCCCCAGTGCTTCTATCAACCTACAAAATGTGAAAAAGATTAACCCAGTAACTTAGTTTTGGTAAACCATTCTCTAAAGGAAAAGAAAAAATAGGTTGTTGAAATTTGTCTCTCCTTATGATGTCATAAGGAGCTCTTATTATAATAATACCACCCCTTAATCTGCACTATCCAACCACAGCACTACCATTTAGTGCAGAAAAAAGCACAATTGAGTTTTAATTACAACAAACACCATCATTGTGATCAGTTTTTGAATTTTATCAGCTCATTTGCATTTTAAAGGACACACCCAAAACGGCACATTTTTGCACACACCTACAAAGTGGCAATTTTAACATGCTATAATAAATTATTTATATGGTATTTTGAGCTAAAACTTCACATATGTGCTCTGGGGACACCAAAGATTTATTTGACATCTTAAAAAAAATCTTGTGCCATGGCCCCTTTAAGCCATTTTCTGCATAGGTATATACACTAGATGTCGCCTTGGGGTTCTAAGCATGCGTCAAAACCGCCGCCATCTTGGAACAGGGGTCTTGTCATAGGAAGTAGATAGGTAACGCTGCTATCTCCGCCTGTACTTCGAATTCGATGGTGGACCTTTGTGCTGCGTATGGATGTTAGGCCTACTAGCACTATGCATTATAGTTTTTTTTTACTATGCATTATAGTTAGAAAAAGTAGATTTTCAAAGTATCAAAACTTAAATTTTTTCTGGGCTCAATGCTAAATACATGTCTGACTGTTGGAACGAACCAAAAGAAAACCTAAAAATCGCATTCATGATGATTTATGGTGATTTTATTTCCATTACACCATTGCCTACAATGAACAATGACGCTTATGCAGGGCTCCCCTGTTTCAAGATGGCGGCTCTATTTACTGTAAAAAAGAAAGTGGGTGAAACTTCCAGGCGGCGGAATTAGTATATCAATGGTATTTTGTGTGGTGTATAGCGAACAGGTTAGGTGTTTTTCTGATAATTTTTGACTGTTTAAAGTCGCAAACCTTTATGAGAGATGTCGTTACTTAAGGAGCTCAGGGACAACATGTGCTGTTCGTGGTTGTACATATAACCGTAATAAACCAAGTCATTGGCTTAAACGCGAGTGTTTTGAACATAAACCTAAAACTAAATCGAAGTGTTCCTGTTGTACAGTTTCCATCACCTTCCAAATACGACGAATCAAAAAGAATATGGCTGAAGAACTAAAAGTTAAAAACAACCCCAAAACACACTTGTTTGTGTGCTCGTTTCACTTTGTGGATAAGAAGCCAACACAGGATAAGCGGTACCCAACCATCTACTGCTGTTATTTCACACTTTTTATTTCGTTGAGGTTGTGTTCCCACATCGTTAGACGTTAGCAAGTTTGGATCGCTATATCTTTAGTGACTGTCAACTAACCGGAAGACGCGCCCACTTTGACGCAGGAAACTTGTGTATAAAGTTTCTGTAAGGGAGGCCAGCTAGTAAGCTGTGCAGTAAAAGTAAACCTCACTCCCCAACCTCAAGGAGAGCTCTAGCGACACTTTTGAGCATGCACTTAAAAAAAGTTAATGATGACTTTGGGTGGTTGTGTATGTCCTTTCAGGTTTTCCACCATTTCCGACTCAACCCCCTGTGTTGCTGGGTGAGAACCCTCCACCGTACTCCCCCCTGACATCTCCAGAGAGTGGCAGTGCCCCGGTCATCAGCTGTAGGGTCTGCCAGTCACTCATCAGCGTTGAGGGCAAAATCCATCAACATGTGGTCAAGTGTGGAATCTGCAACGAAGCAACAGTGAGTTGAGATGGAGCACAAGTAGTGACTTTTTGTTTGCAAAATCCTTGCCCAACATTCGTATAATCTCATTTTAAGATTAGGAGCACAAGTTTTATTTCAAATATTGTTTTCACATTCAGTTCAATCTTTGACATGACCTTACTTATATTTTTAGCAACCCATTCTCACCAAAAAGCGTACAAATGACACGCAGTGTGATTATCGTGCAATAGATACGCCAAATTCCGGTTTTGCGTGCATATGATACGCCAGTCCTTCCCATTCACTTATATGGCGAATCGTTTCGTGACGTTTAATTTATTGTTTTCTCATTTGTTTTCTGGTTTTTTTTTTACCATTTTCGCTTGGGTTTAGGGTTAGAACAACTTTTTGTTATATAAAAATGACATCCTAACCCAAACCCCAACTCTAACCCCAACTCCAAGCGACCATGGCTAGATAAAAACATAGAGAAACCTGTATATTAAATAACCTGCTTAAACAAATGTGAAATCTAACCCTAAACCCAAGCGAAAATGGTTTAAAAAACAGAAAACAAATTTGAAAACATTAAATAAAACGTCACAAAACGATTCGCCATATAAGTGAATGGGAAGGACTGGCGTATCATATGCACGCAAAATCGGAATTTGGCGTATCTATTGCACGATAATCACACTGCGTGTCATTTGTACGCATCTTGGTGAGAACTTTACAGAATCCTCTTTACATTTTTAAACATTAAATCACAAAATTGTCTTCAGGTGGCTTTTCACCGACAGGATCTCTTTAGGCACATTAACATACATCTTCAGAATCCTAAAATAACAAAATGACCGATTGTATAATAAACGTGTAAAATGGTTTTCTTTTTATCAGGAAAAAGCCTATAAACGGCATAAGCAAAAACCGATCGGCACATGTAGATTTTTGCTCATTACCCTGATTTTGCGTTTCATGTAAACACCGGCTTTCTTGCAGTTTTGTTCATGTGCGCGTGTCTTCGCGTGTGAAAGATAAACGTCACACGCGGAATAAGCGCAAAGTAAGCATAAAAGTCTTTGCACGACTGAAGAGAAACTGTGAAAATGAAAGCTCATGTTACATTTACAAGTTTAAAAGACAAATGTCTCGTCTGCTTTTTACATGTGCCAACGGCGGTGATGTCACTGCCTGCGAGAAACCTGAAAAAACTTTTCTCAAAACATTTTTGAATAGCCGTTTATTGATTTGCACGTAAAAGCATGAAAAGTTTTCTATAATAAGCAGATTTTTGATAGTTATCCGCTTATTCTGTACAGGTAAACACATTCAATGTTTTACTTGGTTGTATTCTCACAAAAATTCAAAATGGGTTAATTGGCATACCTGTAACAAATACAGTTTGATCAAATCTGCCTTGTGCATCTGCTTTATGTATAAAACACTTAATTAATTGACTAAAAGGGATAGTTTACTAAAAAATGAAAATTCAGTAAAGTGGTTTCATTACTTTCGGTAATGTTTAGAATCTATTTTATTATATAGAAGAATTTAAATAAAATAAAAAAAATTGAATGCCAGAATATTAGGTAAACTGTTCCTTTAAGTCAAACACAACTTACTGTTATCCTGTGAGCACATGAACTTTGAGAAACCAAAGCTTTAGCTAATTCTTTGTTTCTCTTCTCTCTCTCTTTTTCTTTCTTTTCCCCTTCATTCTTTCCAGCCTATAAAGAATGCACCTGCAGGGAAGAAATATGTGCGTTGCCCTTGTAATTGTCTTCTCATCTGCAAGGTCACATCCCAAAGGATCGCTTGCCCACGTCTCTACTGGTGAGATAAGACAGAATTAGATAAAAATGGGATGCAAAAAATTTAAGTGAATTATATAATCAAAAGCTTGTTTTGTATTACAGCATTCACATTGTTTGATTACACAATTGCTTATTCTGAAGAATAAATTTCTTTGCATGATCTTTGTGTCTGTTTCTATCAAACAGTAAGAGGATTATAAATTTGGGGCCCGTCCACCCCGGCCCAGCCAGTCCAGATCCACAGCCGGCTGGTGCTAGAGTTTCCTGTGGACATTGCAACAACACTTTCTTGGTAAACGCACACATTTTACTTGCAAAAAGTGTGTTACGCTGGTGACATCACTTAGGCTAAGGTTCACTGTAGAGTTAAATATTAGATTACTCTTTATACTTGTTTTTATTTATGTTGTTGTCTCACACGAGCTGCTCTCATGTTTTCTCAATATTTCAGTGGACAGAGTTTACCGACAAGACATTGGCACGATGCCCTCATTGCAGAAAAGTGTGGGTATTTCACAGGTGTACACTTTTCAAGTTAACATCCCAAATTTACAGGGCAGCGTTTAGAAACTGGAATGACATATTTAACCTTTAACTGGTTTTGCATATTCAGTTTCTGTTCCCTTTACAAGTCTCTTCCCCATATATTTTATTACCAGATCTTCGATTGGCCAAAGATACCCCAGGAGGCGGAGTTTGTGGTGTTACCTGCTGTGCTTGCTGTTTAGCATTTCAGCCGCTGGACTGATCGTAAGTGTGCACTTCGTAGTGTATTTAAAAAACGAAGCAAATGAATTTTGAATTTTTTTATACAATCAGCACATCACATTTGTTTTTGTTTTTTTTCAAAATAAGAGTCAAATATATATGAACCAGCGCAGGGTTTCTAATCAGGGAAATTGCAGGGTGTTGATAAAAAACAGTTAAAATTAAATCATAAAATGTAAATAAATAATTTTAAAATAAAAAATTCAACACTTACTAAAACACTTATTAATTGTATTTGTTTAATCTTCATGACATAACTATTTCACAACACTACAATATATCAGAATACGTTTTATGTACAAAATAAAATAAAAATTCCAAATGAAGGTCATAATAACATCAACTATTTAAAATTATACTGATAAAAACTTCAAAACGGATGAAAAATAAATGTTTTGTGAAGTTAAACATGTAAATGTGCTATAAAATCATTGAAATATTTACTTAAAATCTTTGGGAGTACACCAAGTAAATCATTTTCAGCTGACATAAAAGTTTGAAAACCCCTGAAGTAGTTTATTATTTTTTGTTAATTAAAATAATTAAATTTATAACAAATGTCTGTCAATTTCTTATTGTTAAGGGTTTTTATTGATACTATTAAATAAGGCTGCATAACAACTAATCGCAACTAATTGATTGCAGAATAAAAGTTTTTGTTTACATTATATATATATGTGTATTGTGTATTATAATTATGTATATATAAATACACACACATGCATGTATATATTTAAGAAATATTTTAAAAAATGTATATGATATATAAATATTAATGCTGTGCAAAATTAATCGTGATTATTCGTATACAAAATAAAAGTGCATTTTTGCATAATATGTGTCTGTGCTGTGTGTAATAATTATGTATAGTTAAAGTCGGAGTGCACAATGTTTGAAAGCCAATGTTGATATTTAAAATCACCTAAACAAACACGCCCCTGCCCCAATAGAATCTGGGCCTTTTTTTAAAAGACCCGCCCCACACATACGCAACCCCGGCAAGGATGTCGGTTAGTAGACACGCCCCTTACTGATGATTGGCTACAAGTGTGTTTTGGTAGTTGGCCCGTCTCTCTTTTTCCAAAGCATTTTTCAAACATTGTGCACTCCGCCTTTAAATACAGACATATACATTTCATAACATTTTATTTATATATCCATTTTTAGTTCATATATAATATAGAATATATACAAATATAAATAAATATACACATGTAAATGTTTCTTAAATACATACATGAATGTGTGTATATTTATATATACAGAATAATAACACGCAGCACACACTCATATCTTATGCAAAAAATCACTTTTATTTTGTATGCGATTAATTGTGATTAATCACTAACTTAATAAATATATGCACATATTTTTTAAAAATAATATACAGCCTTGTGTGTGTATTTATTTATACATAATTATTATACACAGTACACACACATATATGATATAAACTAAAACTTTTATTCTGCAAGCGATTATTTGCAATTAGCTGTTATGCAGCCTTTTCTTTAACTTTTTAATTTAAATAAAAATAAAATCAGTGCAAATATATAAAAAAGTTTTCTTCTTACATCTCCCTTATTTACAACGACAAGCTTATAATAATGATTAATAATTTGGAAATGTTCAGTTTGACATCATTACGTAAAGTATGTTTAGTACCCAGCGATTGCATGTTTCAAACAGAGGTGGCAGTAGAGAGGCAATAGTTTCAGATTTAAATACAGAATTTTAAAAAGTTTCATCAATAACACAACTTTCTGTTTCTCTGTGTGTTTGTAGGCAGGGACGTGGTCCCAAGCACGTGTGTACGGAGGAATTTACGCCTCCTGGGCGGCAGCATTGTTACTGGTGGTGTTGACGCTGGCCAGGGCGCTTTACTGGAGCTGCATGCGGGTCAGCCAACCTCTCCACAACCTCACATAGAGAGAGCAGAGACAAGAAAGGCTGGCGGAGGAGAGATGAAGGGTGGTGGTGGGTAAAATAAAGGCCACAGGACACGAGAAAGAGAGAGCAGGAGAGAATCAACTCTTGATTGTGAATGCAGTAATGAAGAGTAAAAGTCAAATCGAGAAACAAGTGGTTAAAAGCTACTCTGACAAAGAAGATGGCGTTTTAAAGTTACTTTTATTCTGGTTTTCTCTGGATGTCTTGTCATCCGTGAATATGAACTGACTTGTTGCTCATGGTTACACGCAAATGTGCTGTTACATTACACAGATGATTCCATGCGCACACACACATGTCTTAAATTAACCACACTACAATACAAACATGTGCACACACTGACACAGGACAAATGCTCTCGGATATTGAAACATTGAAAAGTTGCTTGAGCCCCAGACACACAATATTAACAGGTCTGTAGTTTCCTAATGAATCGGTACAGGTTGAGCTCCACTAGAGGTCGCCATTTCATAACTTCATGCACAATTTTACATACTGTCACAGGATGTTCATACTTTCTCTATAATGTGGGTATACAGATAAAGGAGCATTATAAGACATTTCTGTAACTGGATTTTCATGAACTCGAATCTAAAGTGTACATGCGTTCAAACACACACTCTTCTCCCCTTTGTCTTTAGTTGTGAAGGTTGAAAACAGTATTTTTTTATGATTGTGAATTTTGTTTGTAAATATTTGTTGTTTATTTCATGAATGACTGAACGTTGCACTGTAGCCCTAACATGCTGTGATTCCTTTATTTTTATGTTTTTATTTAATTTGAAAAATCACTACTGAATAATCGCTGATCACAATTGCTGATGATAATAATGACCAGAATAAAATCAACATCAATGAATTGCACCTTCGGAGAGTAGAAAAACAAGCATTGAAGGTCAGAGGGGTCATGTAACACCCAGCTTGTGTTTGTGCGATAAAAATAATAATTTTTCAAGATCTGTGAGGTTGATGATGTATAACTTTGATTAAATTATCTTAATGAGATTAATCAGCTGATAGCTTTGGATTCTGGACTCCCAATATCCAATTTCTCTCCGAAGTCGTAAGGTTTGTGCAGAGGTTTCCTTACAGTTTCCTTATAACTTATGTGCAGTAAAAATATGAGCCTAAATGCAAAAGAGGACTTGAGAATCCGATTCTGTGTTCATGAGAGAAATGTCTGGAAGCCCAAGAGGTTAGGATGTTATTTATAAAAAGCAGCAGGCCAATGATAAGGTCTCCTCTGAATTTGTTTACACATGAGATTATGATTAAACATGATTTTAATGATGATGATGAAGCTATAAAAGTGTGAAAACAGAAAGGCTTTTCGGTGTCTTATTCAGGTGCATGTTTTTGTCATCACATCCACTCACTCTTTTAGATGCTGCATTTTTTTGGCACTTAAAGTGTCTGGCCATTTGTCTCTTGTTTCGAGCGGATATATTACTTTCCTCGACAAAGACAGATAATGGGAAACATACAGAAACCTTTTAGAAACCACAGCTCCTGTGTGTGTGTGTGTGTGTGAGAGAGAGAGAGAGAGAGATTTCTGGCTTCACAATGAGAATCAGGTAGTGACGACAACAAAGTTCTCAAAGCTGAGATCTCACGAAGCCAGAGAATGAGACAACTGTGGATGAAGTGTTTGATATTAATATCATATATACATTCTTATCTCTATTATAATTATAATATAATGCATATTTAAACATCCACTCTTGCACAAATGTACACTTTTACCAAATATGAGTAGTTCAAATTTAATGGCAATAACGTCAGTGTGAACAAGTATGCATGGATGGATCGGCCGATATTTATTCTCTGATTTTTATTCAATTTAAAACCATCTAAAACATTAAAAGGCAGATATAACAAACTGATAGTTAGTAAATGCACCAATTTGTTTAATTTCCCAGTCAAATATGAGTTAAAGTTACTTTAATAAGAAATATATTCATATTTAATATTTAAATATTAATAATAATCACCGGCCATTAATTTTTCAACCTTTTCAGACATAATGAAAAAGACTGAGCTGGTATCCTTGCAAATGGAGGTAGCAAAGGGGATTAAATAAAGGGGTGCCCATATTTATGCCCAGTGAGAATTAGAGAAAATTATTTATTTCGTAATGTAATACACCCTTCACCCTTTTTTTAAAAGCTTAAATGAAAGAAACATTATAGATTATTTTTTATAGCTTTCTTTGCTCATATTTACCAAGGGTGCCCAAACTTTCGAGCCCCACTGTAATAGCAAAAATAAATTTTGAAGGTTGTCATTTTGTCTTAAATTTATTTAGTTTGAATCTTAGACTTTGTGCCTCAATATTGGCTTGTTATATAAGTGATATAATATATAATAAGCAAGTGACAAATATTGAAATCTTCACTTTAAAAAGTAAAAGTTTGATCTACTTAAAACATTACTTAAATTCGTAGCACCTAAAAATTTTAGTTTTTTCAACTTAAACTTTCTCACTTTAAGTGAAAAATGTAAGGTGAAAAAACTTTTAACAATTGCTTTAACTGTTAAGCTTTTTCAACTTAAAAATTTTACTTAAAGTGAAGTTGAAAAAAAAATTGTATCTGCAAAAAAAAATATTAATCAGATAACAGATAAACACATAACAGATAAAATATAAATAAGTTTGCATAAATAATAATTTAATAAAATATTTGCATAATATTATTTTGCAATAAAATTAGGGTGGAAAAGTGCACTGTAAAAAATGTACTTATTTTTTTAATCAACTTGGAATAACTTGGAAGTCTTTTCAAGTTTTATTTTATTATCTTGACCAGTGATGAGTCAGTGATGCTGTAAATAAATAAGGTTCAAATAAGTTATGCTAATTTAACTTTATAAGTTACAGCAACTCATCAGTAGTCAATCCAAGTAGATCATACTTGAAAATATAAGTGCAATTTTTTACAGTATAATTTTACAGTTCTAATCCACTAATTAAAAATGAAAGAAAGATAAATTGAGATAAAAATAATAATTCCATATAATAAACATAAATTCAATGATAAAGAAATATACAAAGAAGCCTTTCCAATGTCTCAAAGGACAGAACGAGTTCCCAGTGGAATTATCATGATCTGAGATTACTGAGTTTGCACAAACACAGCAGAGCCTTTTATCCTCCAGCATATAACAGGATTCATCCTTAAAGATGAGCCCTGTGACCTTACACATACACACATGCCTGTTAAACACATACACTCACACTATTAAAACTGAAAAGCCGCTCTCAGCGTGAACAGGAATAAGCAGCTGTTAACAGGATAGAGAGACAAGAAAGATGGAGAAGATGTGGATGGAGAGTGGGATGAGAGTACAGGGATCAGATCATCTGATGAGGAAGGCCTGTAAGGAGATTTTGCTCCATCCACTTTAAAACAAACATTTCTTTTAGACCACCTAATCCTCATATAAACAAAACAGGATTGGTTCTCTATATAGACTTCCATTGTTTATATAGCACACTCATGATATTTTTAATCCCTTCCTCATAATCATTAAACAAACCAAACGGTTTTTTGTACTGATATAATATAAAATAAAATAAAAAAGGACTTTGTAATTCCTTCACAAAACACTTCACACTAAGTAAGGTGAGAGTAACTGTATCACAGCTCAATGGCTAAAAGCATAACATTCAACTCAGTTAACAACATGAATTATTGATGTCTGTCTGGTGCAGAATTTGTGTGTACACTAGAATTAAAAGCCTCCGGTGTCGCCTGTCACACTTGTGTGTGCGTGTGCGCGTGCGTGCGTGCTCTCGCTGTTTCACCTCTATAATAAAAGTTTTAACAATAAAATCGATATAATGAATAAATTATTTGAAAAAAATATATTTCGATGTGTGTTCATAATAATTGTTCTTTTTGTAAATATGTGGTTATTTTGATAGAAAATGTAAAAGTTTAGACAGTGTAAATGCAATTAATTTGTGTTTATAATGATTGTTTTTTATTTATTTATTTATTTAAATATCTATTTTGAAAGAAAATGTAAACGTTTAGACATTGTAAAGGCATCAGGTTCACTAATTTACACATAAATATGCGTTGGGAAAATGTATGTATATTGTCATTTAATGTCAACCATTTGTTAATATGGTTTGTTAATATTTATTATACAATATAACATTATTTAGGATGTATAAAATGGATCCTACATGTCACCACCCCCACCCTGTTTAAACCAAATCCTCAAGCGCATCCAATACAAAACATCCCCTTGCCTGATAAAAGGAAAGCGAGGATATCAAGTTTTAGTTTGGGTAGGGGAGAGAGAGTCAGCAATTAAAGTAAATGTTAAAAGACAGAGAAAGATAAAAAGTAAAGATAAACAAAGAAAGGAGTTACGGATGTTTTCTTATCTTTCTTCCATCGGAGAGCATCATTAGGCTACTGAACAGGTAAGAGTTTTTTTTAACAGGACATATGTTTTTATCTAAAAAATAAAACGAAGTGTAGTTTATTTTATTTATAGTGATTTAAAGAGGTAAAGTAGTAAAGTTTCGATAAGGTAGGCCTAGAGTATTAAGTGGTTGCTATGATTTATCCATATTTCTAGAATTATATTAGTTAATTCTTTAGTTTAATCTAAGCTTTTATTTATTTTTTTAGGACTTAAAATGTTAAAATATAATTTGATTTTTTTGTATTTTATTTTTAAAGACAGAACTGCAATTGTTTAATACAGTTTGTAATAAATTGATGTAAATGTTATAAATCTTTCGCTTTGAATGTATTTTTTTCTGCCGGTTATAAAGCAGGGAACAGTCTTGTTTATTTAGCATTATTTGGATGCAACAATTATATAATCGCGTTATTTTTAACAAGAAATAAACAAACACATGGATTTGAAAGTTAACATTTTAATTTAATGAAAAGTATCAAAATACCACACAAACAACATTATTAAATGGCTTGGCACAGGTGTCAAATAACTCAAATATTGCCTAAACGCATTTAACTCCCTATTGTTAACTTATTGAATTTAACACAGAGAATATGATGTGATAACTTAAATTATATCCGACAGATGGGGTGCAACTGTAATTCCTCTCTTGGTTACTTTCCTTCAACTCACTGGAACAGAAGTAAGTGTTTGTGTGTGTGTGTGTGTGTGTGTGTGTGTGTGTACCTGTTAAGTTGTATCCCATAGGAATACCAGTATTTTTTTTCACCTTGTGGTGACATTTTGAGATCCCCATGAGGAAACAAGATTATAAATCAAACAGAATTATGTTTCTTGAAAACAATTGCGTCTATGGAATGCCCCCACAAATTATGGAAACCATGTGTTTGCATGTGAGTGTGTATGTGTGTTCACAAGTTTATTTTACCTACAGCTGGTTTCGAATTCAAAGATCCACAACTTTTTCACAACTATAAACTTATAGGCCTACAAAAATATTTATTTTGTAAATGCACTGTCAGATGTCCCTATACCTGTCACTGGGGCAGTTCACTTTAAAAAGGTCCTTATATGTACCTTATGTATACAATTGGTGCCAAATGCACGTTGAATGTACTAAAATGCACTCTATAGTAACACTATGTACACTCTAAAAACAAACGGTGCTAAATAGCACGAAAAGTGGTTCTTGGCTCGTAATTAGAGGAACCATTTGCCATAGCACCGATAAAGTACCTGTGTAGCACCTGTGTAGAACCATATAGTGCTATGTAGAACCATATGTGGTGGTGCTGTATGACCCCCATGTGGTTCTTCATAGGTGCTTCACCAGTGCTATATAGCACTGAAAATGGTTCCTCTATGATTTCGAGCCAAAAAACACTTTTAGTGCTATTTAGCACCGTTTGTTTTAAGTGTACCTCTGAGGTCCTATTATGAACTGTTTAGCTGCAAAGGTGTACTTTGTACTGCCCAAGTGACAGCAAGGGACTATTTTTGTAACCCTTTTTTCTGACAGTGAGGTGAAGCTGTTTAACCTTCAGTATAAAAATATAGTTAATCCACAATTTATGTTTGAAGAAATGTACGAATAATTATGAAGGCAATTGAAATATATATTTAATCTTAGCTCTTACTATTACTCATATGTTACTACTTATTTGAACTTCATTTTTATGAGTATATGACTGTTACAATTATAAAAGATATGTGCATTATTATTATTTTTGCCAAATCCAATGTTTTTTTAATAAAATTAAATACAAGCCTGTTGTGAATCTTCCACACATAGCCTATTAGGCCTGATTGTTATTTTTGCAGATGAAAGATGTCCTTGGGACAATTTCTTTGTAATGTACAGATTTCAGAATGTACAAGAATGGTTCTTGTAGACTTTATCTGAAAGGTTCTTTGGGGAACCAAAATCTGTTCCTCTGTGGCATTGCTGCAAAGAACCATTTTTTGAACCTTTATTTTTAAGAGTATTTATCAACGATTAAAGGCTACATGATACAACCTTACAGGGATTGTTTTTGTTCGGCTATATTTTAATTATGATTTTTACCATCTGTCATATTTTATTGATTGCATGCTTTTATCTTTCAAACAATATAGTGATTGGCTAAATAACATATCATATTCTCTCAGCAGTGTTGTTTCCTGACTGGGCGTATAAACCAGCTTGGTCTTCAGGTTCACGGCAGGTGCAGTTATGGCACTTCCTGTTAGAGCTGCTGGGGCGTGGAGAGGGCGGAGCTATCACATGGGGTAGCGAGTGGGGGGAATTTGTGATCAGAGATCCAGAGAAATTAGCTAAATTGTGGGGGGAGAGGAAGGGCAAGCCACACATGAATTACGACAAACTCAGCAGAGCTTTAAGGTACACGCACAGATAGATCCATACCCATTTTTTATGTACTCTGTTTGTGTGATGACACTGATCTACATTTATGTCTATTTTATGACCAGGTATTATTATAATAAGCGAATTTTGCACAAGACCAAAGGGAAACGGTTTACCTACAAGTTTAACTTCAGTAAATTGATCTTGGTGAATTACCCAAGTCTTCCGACCTGCTCACAGGTAAAAAGTAAAAGTGCTTATTTTATCATTATTAAACTGCACATTGTCATTTTTCATTTAAAAATATTTCTTCTTCATCTTCTCAACTACAGACTACAACGTCTCTCCCGCTCTTTTCTTCACAGTTGTCCATCTACAAGCCTGCTAGTGACTTGGGTAAGAGTGTCATTGCTGAAGATTACAAACACACAATTAAGAAAACAGATTACAAATACATTTGAGGCATGCTAGTACTTGAGTACTCGGGCAATTTATATCAATATTATTAATTTTTTTATATTAGATTTTATTAACCCTGTCTATTTTTTTATGTGTGCATGTTTGTTTTCTTTTGGCAGGTGTGCAGTCAGTTTCTCATCCACTTCTGCAACCCTACTGCTTCCCCAAACCATTTTCCTTTCACCAGGCACATCCAATCGAGAGGCAGTTTCCCTTTTTTCTGGACAGTCTCCATCGGGCGCAAATCTTTCAGAGTTCTCCTGTCTATCACCCGTCAACTCCACCCTACAATGTAACCAAACTTTTTACTACTGATCAATTAAAAGTCGCACAGTGTGGCCTCACAGCAGAGTCATTGGATTACGAAAAGACAAAAACATTGAAAAAATGTATATTATGAGGACTCATAGGCTTGTATCTAAAAAGATAGGTTTGATTACTATTACTAGTGTTATTCTTGTTTTTGTAATTTTGTGTCCTTGTTCACAGGTTTACAATAGAGCACTTTATATATTTGACACTATACTGTTGTCAGGACTCTGCCACGAGAGTTTGGTTTTATATTTATGTTTTATTGTGATGGCAGAGTTCTGACAGTCTCTTGTTTAATGTGGAGGCCATGCCTTGTTTATTGTGGCATGTGCCTCTGGTGTCTCGTCTTTAGTCCCCGCCCCCTTGTTCTCCCTGTTAATTATTCATTATCAGTTTATCCCTTGCACCTGTGTTACCCTCGTTAAGCTTCCCTATTTAATCTCCTCTTGTCTCTTGTCCTGGATCATTGTGTTGTATCATGTCATGTTTTGCTGTCCATCGTGTTCATTTAAGTAATGTTTTCATCAGAGTGTTTCTTGTTGAGTCAGCGTTAGTAATTCAAGTTTAATGTTTTGTTGCCCCCTCGCGGGCTTTTGTTTTCATGTTTATTTATAATAAATGTTCTGTGTTCTCTCCCCTATATCGTCTGCGCATGGGTTCTCTTGTTCTATGTCTCCAGTTCCTCACAACTGTTTAACATAAAGAGATTAACCAATAAATACCTGTGAAATAATACATTAAATGGAATTCATTACATCATATTTTGTTACACTTAATAGTGTTTGCACTTCATTTGGTCAATAATAACACAAAAATTCAAAATTAAATGACATTCACATTTCCACCCAGAATATCTGGATATCTTCACATGGAAGACCTTGGATGACTACCTGAGTAGATTTACATGTTCTACATGAAAAAATATTATGATAAATAATATTATGAACGACAGAAAAATAATAAAAGTTTGTGAATAAAAGTAAACATTGTATGGCTTGAATATTCCCCACACTCGGGGGGTTTCTGGACAGGGATTAGACTAGTCCTAGACTAAAATAAATGTAAGAGCTGTCCAAACTGAAAACAACTTGCACTGACATATCTTATAATACATCAGTGCCCTTTGATTTGTCTAAAAATGCACACAAGTAATGATTTTAGTAATGCATGTTTGTTAAAACTAGTTATACTTCCAAATTAAACTAAGGCCTAGTCCACATTGTACTGGGTTATTCTTAACCCAATGCTGGGTAAATATTGTACAGAACACATGTTGGGTTAATCCATAACATGTGTTATTTCTAAAATGTGTCCATATTGGGTTAAAATTAACCAAGCAATATTTAAATTGAGAATGATAGATCCAACTATGGATCTCTCTTTCTGCCAGGAAATGACTAAATTTGTAATATCAACTCTGTTGTGAGTTAATACCTCAAATCTTCCACGACGCAGATCAAGAGAAGGAAAAAACAGCAAGCAGGAGACAAAGTGACGTAAATATAATAAAGATGGTTTATTGAATAATCTTTGCTTTAATGCTCAGTTTAGCTTTGTCGATGATCTGACTATAACTTTGTCTGACTAAAAGCAGATTTAGCAGGTATTATTATACCTTGCACAGCACTAACATAAAATTTAACCCTTTAACTGGTGCAGCCCTTTTTGTTTGGGGGGTGGTGAAAAGGTGACGTTCACCTTCAAATTAATATAACTCTGGCATTTATTTGGTTTAGAAGCATAATTTTGGTCTTGTTTTAAAGAAGAAACTTTAAAGGAACAGTATGTAGGATTGTGGACAAAACTGGTACTGCAATCACAAAACTTGTGGCTAAAACTGGTACTACAATCACAAAACTTGTGGCTAAAACTGGTACTGCAATCACATAGCTGGTGGCCAATACACAAACATAAACATCAGTTGAGGGCTGCAACTCTTTTTAAATGACAATATCCTGGCCAGACTACTGTTGTCAATGATTTAAGTATTTGAAATAAAAATGATTTCTTAATGTCTAGTGACATATCAGTGCCATTTTATGATTAATTGATATACATTTCTTACATACTGTTCCTTTAACGTTTTTTACGGAAGTGTCTGGAGGTGAAAATATAATTTTTTATAGCAGTCTACATTTATTTGTAATCAATAAAAAAATGCAATACAGTATTATTTTTAATACATAAAATTATAAAAAATCTTTGTCACAAATGAATAAGTTACTGCATTATTATTACTGCTAATAGGTTTTGAAATATGAAAACTACATTCTTAGACATTTCCAACAATATATACTTTGTTGTGATAGATTAACATTTACATGAAAAATATTGAAGTAAACTTAGGGTTAAACAATATTAAGAAACGTAATAACTATTAAATTAATACAAGAGAATAATAGAAATAAGAGTAAAAGTGAATGATCAAATGATCAAATGAATGAACATAAAAAAGCAGAAACTAAAAGTGAAAGTAAAAGTTGCAGGTTAAAAACTTTGTCAGTATTTACTCACCCTCATGTTTTTATTTGTTCTTCAAAACCTTTTTTTATTGTCATTCTAGGTTTGTCTAGTTATAGAAGTGAATAGTCACCACTTCTTCAAGCTTCAAAAGAGCCCATAAGTGTTTAATAACTTGTGTCATATAGTTTAAGTGTCCTGAAGAAATATATTCCTCTACTTTCTTGGTGTGAATATCACTGTTGTTTCTGTTATTTCACTGTATTTATAGTTAAACACCCCAAAACTGCTAAACAAAAGTTCAGACACAGAGAATGTGCTTCGAAAGAGAGGCACGGATCAAGACTTTCATCAAATAATGGATTATTATTTTGAGTTTTTATTTATTGAGTTTTTTGTTCAACACTTCTTTCACTATTAGAAAAAAGGTACACAAATGTGTCTTTTCTGTCGCTGGGGTGGTAACCTCAAAGGTACCTTTTTGTACCTTTATGGGTATACAACAAATTTAAAAGTTGTACCTTTTGGGGTACAATATTATACCCTAATGATCTATTGTGTACGTTAAGAATCAATTTTATACCAGTTAAAATTTAGAGATACAACCTTTAAAGGTACACAATATATCCTTCATGTACAGTAATGTACCCCAAAACATACAAAATTGTATTATGTTTAGTATACCTGTAAAGGTACACAACGGTACCTTAGGGCAGTGGTTCCCAAACTTTTTCAGCATTCCTTTGCGGCCCCCCCCCCCAAAGAAAATTTGTGACAAAAAACTGTTCTAAAGCTCAACATTTTAATAAAAAAAAATAATTAAATTATACAAAAAAGCAGAGCTTTTGGTTAGTAGCCTTTTTTTAGGTTTAATTACACAGAATTCATGATAAATTAATGTATTTCATAAAATGTCATAAAACTGGAGCCCCCCTGGCACCATCTCGCGGCCCCCAGTTTGAAAACCACTGGCTTAGGGTACCACCCCAGGGACAAAAAATACAGTTTTAAAACATTTTTCAGTGATAGGTCCTTTTGAGGTTTAAGAAGTGGCCACAATCCACTTTTGGATAGCAATTAATGTAACACACATTAAATTGATCATTAACAACAATGTATATTTCTGTAGGCATTTTTGTGTTTTCTTTTGGCAGGTATGCACCTATTTTTAGAAAAAGAACCACAATGTGGCCTCACAACAGATTCACTGCATTACAACCAGACAAAAACTAAGAAAACATATCGGAAGACAACTAAGATTTATTTTAGAATTAGTCGTATTTTATTTTTTGTCAGGTTCACATGTATACAGAGCACTTTACAATATGGATTTAATATTGTACTGTTAAACATAAATAGAAGATGAACTAATAAATATATCTAAAAAGTATTTTGTCTGCAAACCATTTAGAGTTTTTTGTTCAACACTTCTTTCACTATTAGAAAAAAGGTACACAAATGTGTCTTTTCTGTCGCTGGGGTGGTAACCTCAAAGGTACCTTTTTGTACCTTTATGGGTATACAACAAATTTAAAAGTTGTACCTTTTGGGGTACAATATTATACCCTAATGATCTATTGTGTACGTTAAGAATCAATTTTATACCAGTTAAAATTTAGAGATACAACCTTTAAAGGTACACAATATATCCTTCATGTACAGTAATGTACCCCAAAACATACAAAATTGTATTATGTTTAGTATACCTGTAAAGGTACACAACGGTACCTTAGGGCAGTGGTTCCCAAACTTTTTCAGCATTCCTTTGCGGCCCCCCCCCCCCCAAAGAAAATTTGTGACAAAAAACTGTTCTAAAGCTCAACATTTTAATAAAAAAAAAATAATTAAATTATACAAAAAAGCAGAGCTTTTGGTTAGTAGCCTTTTTTTAGGTTTAATTACACAGAATTCATGATAAATTAATGTATTTCATAAAATGTCATAAAACTGGAGCCCCCCTGGCACCATCTCGCGGCCCCCAGTTTGAAAACCACTGGCTTAGGGTACCACCCCAGGGACAAAAAATACAGTTTTAAAACATTTTTCAGTGATAGGTCCTTTTGAGGTTTAAGAAGTGGCCACAATCCACTTTTGGATAGCAATTAATGTAACACACATTAAATTGATCATTAACAACAATGTATATTTCTGTAGGCATTTTTGTGTTTTCTTTTGGCAGGTATGCACCTATTTTTAGAAAAAGAACCACAATGTGGCCTCACAACAGATTCACTGCATTACAACCAGACAAAAACTAAGAAAACATATCGGAAGACAACTAAGATTTATTTTAGAATTAGTCGTATTTTATTTTTTGTCAGGTTCACATTTATACAGAGCACTGTACATTATGTATTTTATATTGTACGGTTTAACATAAATAGAAGATGGACTACATATATCTAAAAAGTATTTTGTCTGCAAACCATTTAAAAAAAAAATAAAACAATCTGTCTGATAACACATTTAATGAAAAGATTTTATAACATACTTCATATTTTCTTTTACAGTTAATAGTGTCTACATTTGATCAATAACTCATTTGATTAATTACTGATTATTTTTGTCTATCTGCTTGACTGTCTGTCTGTCTTTGTAATTTATTAAAGAGATCATACAGTATAGTAGTATACAAATCATGGGAAAATAAATATACATGATACATAAAAATAAAGATTTCTTGTATATTAGGATGCCTTTCACTCCCACTTTGACAATGAACAGGGTCTCCTAAACTCCTGCCCAAACTCATGGATAAATTTGTTAGCCACTAAAAAAAAAAAATATTTTACTAATAAGAAATGCTTGATCATTCAATCAGTGTCACAAACAACAAAGTTTAAAATACAAAATAATTTTTAGGGACTTTTAATTTTAAAATATTACAGATATTTATTATTCATATTAAAACTTACCCCATTTATTACCCACTAAGACAGGGCATTCAGCATGCCTAATCCTTAAATCCAGATCACCATTTTTTTTAAGGTTGTACCAAAACACAGCTGAACCCTGAAAGAGCACAGAATGGTGGTAAAGATTTTACCGCAATAACAGTAATATACTGTGTGGAGGGTTTACCTTTTTAGGTTGCAGTGCAGCTCCAACTGTAGGAAACACAGTGGCCCCCCCAATCTTGACATCACTCATCTAAAGGAGGAGCATATCAATAAATTTCTATATGGATTTTTAAACACAGACAAAAATATTTTTTCAGACGGTGGTACCTGTATTAACCTACATATATTAGGAATGTAGCAATCCTTTCATCCTTGTCAAACTGTGGGATGAATTTGTTTTCAGATTAGCTTGCAATAGTTTGGTCAATATGTAATCAAGCTCTCAATAAAAAAATAATTTCAGAATAAAGATCGTACCCCTGCATCATAATGTGGTTCATGTATGCCACCAATCCCATAATTCTGAACCTGAAAATGATTGCATCACCCATGAGTTCTGATTAAAATAAAAATTATATTTACAACTGTTTTGTTAAGGTAATGGGTAAATATAATTATTATATAATATAATCATTATATAAAACTGTATACTGTGGCAAAAGATACAGCATGCAAGTTGGCTTTGTTAATAATGTAATCAAGACATGTTTGCAAAGGTTTACATGCGTTGAACTAGGACAGTGAAAGAGTTGGCAAAACAGAAATTGTGCCATATGCGCACGCTGTAAACATGAAGTTTTTTAAATAAGACTGTACGTCTAGCCCTTCAGCTGTTTCCATAGAGAGTCCTGTAGCATCCGCGACCCTTTGATTGACTCGAACAACCACAGTGTCGTCTTCATCCAGGAAACCGCTGAAAATAAAATGTTGAAAATTGATTTTTCCTCCCACTTTTTAAACAAAATAAATGTTGAACTCTTTAAACAATTCCCTCTCAGTAATAACATGATTATTACCTTTGAGAAACAAGGGCATTTGAGATGCCTGATTTAGTCCTAGACCTGGAAAGCTACAGGTCACAAAACAAGAATAAATCCTCAAATGTATGTATACAATGAAACCCAGCACATCTATTATTAAAATGTCTGTGAGTTAATGTTTTGTGCATGTGTTAGATATTCACCAAAGGTCTTGAGAGATTCTTTAGGGTCTCAATCTCATTGTCTGATATTATGTCATGATATCTGATGATTTGGGGTTCATTCCACTCCACCTCTTCTTTCAGTGGGGCCAGAATCAGTCTGGGGTTTCCTCCACCTGTGCTGTACCTACAGGACAGTGCTCTCTGCCTCCTGGAGGTCTGGTTTTTAAAATATAAAAAACTTTAATAACCAATTAACACATAAAAGCAGCTTTACATTTATTGTTTGCAATTTAATGCCAAATAATGGTTTAAACTTGAAAAATTGTACTTGCCTTCTGGTGAACATTTCCCCTGCACAATGCTTCATAGGTGTTATGTGACTTTGTACTCAGTTTGAATATATTAGGGTAGCATGAAATTGAAGATTGTTGAATGGTTTTGTACGACTTCAATAAATATTTAACTTTATCATTTGTTGGGTCTGGGGGAAAAAGAAGAAGAAAAGACAGCAGTAAATGTATGCCTCAGATTTAATTACCTTAATTTAATCTGGTTCTCTGATTTGATTGGACAGGTGAAATTTATGTAAAACAGAACTGGGACAAATTTTGTCCAAAACACAAGGTACCTGTTATATAAAAGCAATATTACATTAAGTGAATATTAGCGTGATTTCATGCAGTCTCATGCCTATAGATGGTTTCAGCGGTAACAACATAAACCAATGGCTTTTGTGGCTCAAAAGCTTAACTTTTGGTGGACTTCCGCATTAAATAACAACAGAGTCTTCTAGAGTAGATTATTTCTGATAACAAGCAAAAAAGTGTATCAGTAAGTTAAAGTTACTGTGAAAAATCATGTTAGCCCTTTCACACAGAGATTACAGAAAATACGTTTTAATTTTTGGATGATTCACATTGCCAATAATTTTTCGGAATCTCTGCTTGCATTCACACACATACCTTAAAGATCCCGTAAAGACGTGTGACGTCGTTTTTTCCACAGCGTATGAAGTTTGAATATTATCCGTTTAAATCCCTGTGTCTAAGAGCTAAACATACTTCTGGTTGCGAGACACACGCGTCCTTACTACGGCCCACCTCTTACGGCACGGTTTCTGCGGCTTGTTCACACAGAATGCTTTCCATGGATGTCACAGCAATGTTATAGGTCCTCTTAACAGGAGCAATCCCAGAACATTTACGGGACGTGTTTGTGTTCACACAGAAGCCGCCCTCACTGTCAATTTTACGGAAAATTTTCTGGGACTTTGCTGTGAATGGGGTTTTAGTTATAATAGTTAGTTACATTTATATAGCACTTTTCTGCAGCACTTTACATATGAAAGGGGGATTCTCCTCAACCACCACCAATTTCCAGCATCCACCTGGATGATGCGACGGCAGCCATACTGCACCAGAACACCCACCACACACCAGCTTATTAGTGTAAAGGAGACCGAGTGATATAGCCAATTAGTATATATGGGAATGATTAGTAGGCTAACAGGTAAGTTTTGGCCAGGATGCTGGGTCACTACCCTGCTCTTTTCGAAGGACATCCTGGGATTTTTAATGACCACAGAGAGTCAGGACCTCGGTTTAACGTCTCATCCGAAGGACGGTGCTTTTTTAACAGTATAGTGTTCCCGTCACTATACTGGGGTGTGAGGACCCACACAGACCACAGGGTGAGCACCCCCTGCTGGTCTTACTAACACATCTACCAGCAGCAACCTGGATTTCCCAGGTGGTCTCCAATCCAAGTACTGACCAGGCTCAGCCCTGCTTAGCTTCAGTGGGTAACCTTGTCTTGGGCTACAGGGTGATATGGCTGCTGGCTATAACTGGTTATAGTTCCTTGAATTTGCCTGGCTGCCAAACAGTACCGGCCGGTGCACTGCAAAAAATACTTTGCTGCCCCAAAATTTTTTGTTAAATCAACTTAGATCTACAAGTCAAGTCAACCTAGATGAGTTGTCACAACTTATAAAATTAAGTTGACTCCAACTGCGGGCAGACTTATTTTTCTCTCCCTCTTGCCGCAAGAGAGAGACGCAAGAGAGAGACGCAAGAGAGAGTGGAGTGGCAACACTGTTATCGGAGCTCCGTCGAGTTCATCATCCAAATCCTATTTTCTTACTATCTTGTTACTATCTATATAATATAACTTACTAGTTCATCTTAGGAATAATTTAGCGTGACGATTATTCAACAGTATTTATAACTAAATCGATTTATCACTGGTAAACACTTAGTGTTAGCATATAGCCCGCTAGCTTCAACAAACGTGCCGGCTGAAGTTTGTTTACCGTTTCCTCACTGTTTGTTCACTGTAAATCTGCCTTCCTTTTCGATCTAATGGCGGACTCATCCGATGTATGTTTTTCAGACCTTTCCTCACCAGAGCGGGAAGCTGTGGAGGAGTTGTGTCCCGGCATTAGCACCAGGCCTCACATTACCCTGGCTCCTGACACCCGGAGACGTACAAGGCAGCCAGGGAGCGAGCACCGGTCTCGATGCAGCTTCACGGACCGCGTTCAGGCGAACAGAGACGCCATCGCCCAAAATGAAAACGGTAAGACTCCGCTTGTCATTGTAACCTGCACTGTTTGCCACATGTACAGTTTAGCTTCTTCCGTCAGCACAGAGGGGTTTACATGTGTTAAGTGTATTGAAGTAGTAAGGCTGACGGAGAAGGTTGCAGAACTAGAAGCGCACATCCGAACGCTCGTTGAGGACAGTAAGACCGCTAATGCTAATGTTAATGTTTCAAACACTGTTTCGGGTGCGCCTACGGCAACGCGTAGCACACATAGCCCGGTTCCGGCAACTGATTTAACACGGCCGACTAACTGGGTGACTGTCAGGCGGCGTAGTCATATTCGATGCCCATCGAAGTCCCCCCTAGTAGTTTCTAACAGATTCGACATTCTAAACAATACACCGGCTGAGACATCTGTTAAAGGTGCCCTTGTTATTGGAGACTCGATACTTAAGAACGTGAACATTGAGGCACCAGCCACCATAGTTGACTGTATACCGGGAGCCAGATCGTCAGACATTAGATCCAAACTTAAAGTACTGGCTAATGCTAAGCGTAAGTTTTCTAAAATTGTTATTCATGCCGGCGCAAATGACACCAGACTCCGCCAGTCAGAGATCACCAAAGATATTATTAAAGAGGTGTGTGAAATTGCAAATACAATGTCAGATAATGTAATTTGCTCTGGTCCCCTCCCCGCCTACCGGGGTGATGAAACTTATAGCAGATTAGTGTCTCTTCACCACTGGATGTCAAAATGGTGCCCTCAGCATAACGTAGGGTTTATAGATAATTGGAAACACTTCAGGGGGAGACCTGACCTGCTAAAGAGAGATGGCCTTCATCCGTCATCGGAAGGAAATGCTATACTCTCTAGAAATCTGACCAATACTCTAAATTCTAATACAGTTTGACTACCCAGGGCCCAGGTCAGGAAACAGATAGATCGGCCTACCCGTCCATCTGTTAGTAGCTCTGACATGTCAAGATCACATATATCCCAGAACTTAGAGTCTATCTTACCAGAGTATCAACACATTTCAACTGTGTGCGTTCCTCGAACAAACGAATACAGAGCACCGTTTACCTCGTCTCGTACAAATCTTACTAACATAAAATTAGAAAACAATACGTTTACAGATGAACCTCGAATGTTAAAATTCGGCCTTCTTAACATTAGATCGCTTACCAATAAAGAACCCATTGTCAATGAAATAATTACTGACCAAAACTTAGATGCACTCTCTTTAACAGAAACCTGGCTTAAAGCAGACGATTACATTAGTTTAAACGAATCCACCCCACAAGACTACTATTATAAACATGACCCGCGTTTAAAGGGGAGAGGGGGTAGTGTAGCTACAATATACAAAATTTTTTTTAAAGTAAACCATAAATCCGAACTAAAATTTAATTAATTTGAAATAATGCTATTAAATATGGAAATAACTGATCGTAACCATAAACAGCTCTCTTTTGTCCTTGCTACAATCTATAGACCTCCGGGCCATCATGTAGATTTTCTTAAAGAAATATCAAATTTCCTGTCTGACCTCGTAATCACTGTAGATAAAGCTCTTATCGTTGGTGACTTTAATATACATGTTGATAACCCAACAGATACATTAGGATTAGCATTTATGGATATTCTAAATTCTCTCAATATTAGACAAAACGTGACAGGGCCCACGCAGGCACACATTAGACTTAATTCTGTCACTCGGGCTCAATATTTTTTTTTATCATTAGCATTTTATTAAATTTTTTTGATCATCACTGATACATTATAAACAACATTGTATTCCCATCATGCTTTCCAGCATAACATGTATCCCGCAATGATGATACATTTTAAATAAACATAAATTATTACTATAAAGAAAAAAAAAAAAAAAAAAAAAAAATACATTCAAAATATATATATTTCCTAACATGCACCACGTTCTCATCTAGTAGCAATATATTGCACATATAATCCCCATTTTGCCAAATATTTGTCCGCCCCGGCATTGATATTGAAACAAATTTTTTCATATGAAGCCACTTTTGCCAATTCTATACTCCACTCCTGAAAGGAGGGCTCACCTGCGTTCTTCCAATTTCTCATTATTATTTGTTTTCCTACCATTGTACTGGTTTGGATGAAGTCTGCAACTCCACAGTTAGCTGTCATTTGTGGATCATTTAAAACATATAGCCTCGGGCAAAACTCCAACGTAGTCTGGGTAATGTTTTCAATACAGTCATGAATCTTTGACCAATAATTCTTAATCATAGAACATTCCCAGAACATGTGAAAAAAAGTTCCTTCCGAGTTGCTACATTTCCAACAGTCTGGATTATCCCTCAGCTTCAACCTAAACAATCTAGTCGGGGTCCAATAAAACCGATTCAAAATCTTAAACTGAATTAGTCTAATTTTAATGTCCCTTGAGACCCTCTTAATATTTTCACAAATACAATCCCACTCCTTACATGTAAGGTTGATGTTCAAATCTGTCGACCATATTAACATTGTTGCATAAGATATGGAAATTGTCTGTTTAACTAACATATCCTAAAATATAGCAGCTTCATGTCCCATCCCCATTATTTTCCTAGTCTGAGAGAGAAGGTTTGATTGTTGAGGTTCTATTCCTTTCCCTATGACAGCAACTACCAGGTGTCGTATTTGTAAATACTTCCAGTAGTTATTTCTGGGTAAATTATATTCACCTGCCAACTTTTCAAACGACTTTATACTATCCTTCTCATATAGGTTTGCTATTGTAATAATTCCTTTTTCTGCCCACTCTTTCCATAAAAATGGATGTTTATTAATACGTAACTTTGGATTATTCCAAATACATGATTCAGAATTAAGATAAACATTAACCTTAAATGCTTCAGAAAACTTCTTCCACACTTTACAAAGATTAGATATTATAGGATGAGATTTCAATTTAGAGGGTATACTACTAGAAAGGGCATTTACAGGAGTAAGTGGGGAAAACAATCCCTGTTCTATCTCAAGCCAGGGAGGAGCTCTCTCAGGTGGCAATACCCACTGAGCTATATGTCTCAAACAGAAGGCATAATGATACAGGACTAGCTTAGGAAGACCCATGCCCCCTTTATTTATTGGCACTTGAAGCCTTTCCAATTTTATCCTTGCACGTTTACCATTCCATAAGAACTTTTTGCAAATTTGGTCAAACCTTTTAAAATACTTTTGGGGTATTGCAATAGGAAGACACTGCAACAAATAGTTCACCCTCGGAAAACAATTCATCTTTAGGACGTTAACCTTTCCCCATAATGATAAAAATAGTGGTGACCATCTCTCTACATCTAATAAAATCTTGTCAAAGAGTGGATTTAAGTTCTTTTCAATTATTTTATCAATATTATGAGGAAAGAGAATACCAAGATAGTTTATGCCCTCTGTAGGCCACTGAAACAGCCCTGTCTGAAATAGAGTTTTTGGGCAATATAAAGTCAGTGGAAGAACCTCTGACTTAGACCAGTTAACTTTATACCCTGATATCCTAGAGAATGATTGAATAACATCCAATAGTACAGGGACAGATCTAGCTGGCTCCGATACAAGCCACAAAATATCGTCCGCATAAAGCAGTAGCTTATGTATAGACTCATTAATTTTAACTCCATGAATTTTATTATTCTTGCGAATTGCTACCGCAAGAGGCTCCAGAGCTAAACAAAAAAAGCCCTGGTGACAGTGCAGATCCCTGCCGAGTGCCTCTATGAAGTGTAAAATAAGATGAAATCAGACCATTTGTTCTCACTGCAGCTTGTGGGTCTTTATAAAGAATATCCATCTAAGAAATGTCTGACCAAATCCAAAGGTTTTAAGCGTAAGAAACATATACCTCCATTCTAGCCTATCGAACGCTTTCTCAGCGTCCAATGATATAGCTGCTATTGGATCACTGGAATCTCGCACTGACCACATAATGTTTATAAGACGTCTTATATTATCAGAAGAATTTCTCTGTCTAATAAAACCCACTTGATCAGAATGAATAAGTGACCCAAGTACTTTATCCAATCTCTTTGCAAGAATTTTAGATAAATGTCTACAATCAACAGATATTAAACTTATTGGACGATAGTTTTTACAGTCAGTCGGATCCTTTTCTTTTTTCAATATAAGTGTAATAATTGCTTGGTTTAAGGATGGAGCTAATTCGCCAGTTTTAAACGCTTCTACAAGCATATTTTCAAATAATTGTAATAGCTGTTCTGCATAACATTTAAAGAATTCTGCTGTAAATCCATCTTGGCCTGGAGATTTACCTGATGGTAACTCCTTAATTGCATCAAGTATTTCTTGTGAACTAATAGGTAAATCTAACTCCTCCTTTTGCAAGACATTCAGCTTAGGAAGCTCTAATTTATTTAGAAATAGCATTATCTCTTTATCTGTAGCAGTATTTTCAGATGTATAAAGATTCATATAAAATCTCTTTAATACATCATTTATTTCCCTAGATTTAGTAACTAATCTTCCATCCTCAGCCCTCACTGCTGCTATAGAAGATTTGCAATTTTTTTGTTTAATATACCTAGCCAAAAAACTCGGGCTCAATATTAATGAAATCGAGATATCACCTCAGAGCGATGCAGTTTCAGACCATTGCCTTGTCTCATACACGGTACTTCTAGATATGATCACTCGATCCACAATACGCTACCGACTAGCCAGAACAATAATTTCCACCACTAAAGATAACTTTATTAGCACTCTTCCAGACCTGTCCCAAATGAAACATGTAGCAGATAACCCTGAAGATCTAGATATTGTAATAGAAAACCTGAACAGTATTTGTTCTAACACATTGGATGCCGTAGCTCCAATTCGAAAAAAGAGAATCAAAGAAAAAACGCCAGCTCCATGGTACGACCATCAAACCGCTGCCCTTAAAAAGGCTGCTAGAAAAATGGAAAGAAATTATAGAAGCACAAAGTTAGAGGTATGGCGTGCAGCATGGAAAGAGAGTGTTAAACACTACAGACAGGCTATAAAAATCGCCAGATCTACGTATCTCAGCAATCTTATTAAAGAAAATCATAATAACCCTCGCTTCCTCTTTAGCACAGTTGCGAAACTGACTAGAAATAAAAAACAAACAGAACCCACTAATAAACTCCCACACAATAGTAACGACTTCATGAACTTCTTTACTAAGAAAATTATGATTATTAGGGAAAACATTGTAGGTACCCAAGCAGCCACCACTCTACCCAGTAATACATTTAACGCTTGCCTACCATACGAACATCTTGAGTCATTTAAACCTACTACAATAGATGAGCTATCTAAATTAGTAGCATCATCCAAATCATCGTCCTGTATATTGGACCCTGTTCCCACAAAATTACTCAAAGAAGTATTCCCTATAGTGTCTAACCCAGTACTAAATGTCTTTAACTCATCATTAGAATTAGGCTACGTTCCAACAGCTTTCAAACTAGCAGTTATTAGACCGCTCATTAAAAAACCAAACCTTGACCAGGGAGATCTAAATAACTTTAGACCAATCTCAAATCTCCCTTTTCTTTCCAAAATATTAGAAAAGGTAGTGGCAAGCCAGCTACGCACATTCTTAGCAAATAATAGTACATATGAAAAGTTCCAATCAGGATTCAGGCCCCACCATAGCACAGAGACAGCGCTGCTTAGAGTTACAAATGACCTTCTCCTAACATCCGACCGTGGTGAAATATCACTCCTTATATTATTAGACCTTAGTGCAGCCTTTGACACAATAGATCACAATCTTACTTAATAGGCTAGAAAACTATGTTGGCATCAGTGGTCAGGCGCTAGCTTGGTTCAGATCGTATCTAACCAATCGCTATCACTTTGTTTATGTAAATGAGGAGGAGTCACATCACTCCCTGGTTAAATACGGCGTACCGCAGGGATCAGTTTTAGGTCCTATCCTGTTCTCGTTATATATGTTACCTCTGGGAGATATTATCAGAAATCATAACATACAGTTTCACTGCTATGCAGATGACACACAGCTTTACATCTCCTCGCATCCTAGCGAAACACAAAATTTTTCTAAGCTATCAGACTGCATCAGCAATATAAGTGACTGGATGTCACATAACTTTCTTATGCTAAACTCCAATAAGACAGAGATACTTGTTATCGAACCGAATCGCTACAAATATAATATGACAGATTACAAGTTGCCCATAGATGGCTGCACTGTGGTGCCAACCTCCACGGTTAAGAATTTAGGTGTGATGTTCGACAGCAGTTTATCCTTCGACAGCCATATCTCCAATGTCTGCCGCACAGCATTCTTCCACCTTAGAAATATCTCAAAAATACGCCATATGTTGTCTGCATCAGATGCAGAGAAGCTTATCCACGCTTTTATGACCTCTAGAATAGACTATTGCAGGGCTTAAAGTTTTCCGGCACCGTGCCGGATCTCCGGCGTGCGGCGTTGGGGACGAATGTAAAAAAAAAATCAGTTTAAGTTCATTCGTTCGCCTACAAATAGTATGAGAGCCACACATATTTCACGCTAACAAACTAGCCAATCATAAGTAGGATGGGGCGGGTCTTTGAAGTGTGGTTGAGAGCCAGCTGCAGATGCCAAGCGGAGACCGAAGACAATTGCTTTGCTTGCTGCTTTGACCATGGTATGGCTTTGACTATGTAAATATAAGGAGTGTATAAAAGCGTTACAGGAATTCTCGTCGAGTTGAAATGCTGTCTCACGACTTCAGTATAAAGTTGCGTTTGTGTCAAAATGTTTGCTTGTATTATATTATTCTGTAACGCGTTAACGCACGCATCCACGCAAACCATCACCCTGAATACACGCATAACTTCGCGCCTCTTGATGGTTCGTTATTCTGGTGCGTGCATGCGTTGGTTAGTGCATGTGATTACAGAATAATATGATGACAAGAAGCACGCGGAGCTCTTGATGCAAAAGACAAGTGCACTTGACTGGCTTTCCAGACACCTAGGAATGTTTAAGTCGCAACATCATTTGAATTAAGTAACTTTAATGTTACATTATCCACTTCAAATGAAGGGTGCAAAGATTGTGTAATACATATTAGATCAATGATAAATATTAGGGGTGGGACGAGATCTCGCGAAATTAATTATGTCACAAGATTTTTCGTGGAGGTGAAATGCTGGCTGTTTCTCAAATTAATTAGTAGACTGTATATGTCATAAAGACTGTCTTATTAGGGAATATTAAGAATTATAAAGTTTACTAAATGTATTTAGTTGATCACGTTGTTGTAATATGCTTATGACTTGCGAATGCAATGCTCAGTTAACATAAATAAACCTTGATGATGTATGCATGCATATGCGACGTCCGGAGAATGCAGCTTTCTGTTTGAACATTTCACAGTGCCTGTATTATATAAATGTCTTTTACTGCATGTGCTTTTTTGTTTGGGTTTCCAATAATGTTCGTTTGGGAAATCAAATCGTATAAAGTCTGAGACGCGTTGTCATTGTCTGTTGATCATATGTTGTCTCAGTCAGGAGATTAAACCCTTATCTGAGTTTATATAATTTAATGTCTGCATGCTCTTGCTCAAGAATAACAGTAAGTGTATCATTTCTAGTGTAAAGAATTTGACAAATATTAAAGATTCAAATGAATTTAAACGTTGGCTAAAAATAAACATTTCTCCGTCTAAAGTGAAAGTGAAGATAACATCCGCGAGACGAGTCCTCTAGCGCCCTCTGCAGGCATTTGTTATAATACATAAAGCTGGTTTATTACACAGGCTACATAAATGTAATGTGTTTTTGTTATTGTAATGTTGTTTAATGTAACTTGGTTTTGATACTTTATTTACAGTTATTATTGGATCATAATTATTATGTAATTTTAAAGGTTATTGCTCACTTGAGTCTATTTTTATTACGAAAAATATCAAATTACTTCACTATCAATTAGCAAAATAATTGTCTGGGACAGTCCTAGATTAGTTAAATCATTTAAAAATAATGTGATTTGTGTTTCCCATTTATTTAATCACTGAGGATTTCTTAAAAAGGTGTAAAAATCTCGTCTCCTTCTCATAAACCCAATCTCGTGTCTCGTCACACCCCTAATAAATATTTATTAAATGCTTACTCTAATTATTATATAAACATTAAACATGTTTTGACCAACAATGAATCTCATTTAGCATGTTGTGTATGTGGCTTGTGTGCCCTATTATTACCATACATATATGCAACCAAAGATTTTACTAATAGAGCACAAAATAGTTAATAAGAACATAAAATCCCTCATAGATCTAGCAACTTATTTTTACTCTCATAATGCACCACATTGATGTATTTACCCTTAAATGCACAAAGTGACTGATTTTGTTCAGTCTGATGGTTTACTTTTGGGCATATAGTAAATGATGACAAAAAGTTAAACAATTTTTGTGTTTGCACCATATTTTAGTGAAATATATATTTGAGTAACCTTTCTTTTGTATTGGTGTTTCAAATAGCCCATCATAATCTGTATTTTAAGCTTGTCAAGTGTTAATGGCAGATACGTTACTAGTTAGTTTCAACAATGTTTTCAACAATGTGTCCGCCCCCGGCAAAAGTTCAGGCTCAGGATTTATTTTTGCTTTAACCCCTGCTATTGTAACTCGTTACTCGGAGGATGCCATGCAAAACAGGTCAACAAGCTTCAGCTAGTTCAAAACGCTTCTGCAAGAGTTCTTACTCGAACTAAGAAGTATGACCGCATAAGCCCAATTCTGGCATTTTTACACTGGCTACCAGTTAAATATCGTATACAATTTAAAATATTACTAATCACCTACAAAGCCTTAAATGGCCTAGCACCCTCATATCTTAGAGAATTATTATCAGAATACAATCCATCACGTGCATTGCGGTCACAAAATTCTGGCCTCTTAATTATCCCTAAAATATCAAAAGTGTCTAAAGGTGGCAGATCCTTTTCCTACTTAGCCCCTAAGCTCTGGAATGATTTACCAACCGACGTCCGAAAATCAGAGACAGTAGATAACTTTAAATCTAGACTTAAAACTTTTCTCTTTAACAAGGCTTTCAAATAGTTGTTTTAAAAATGGTACTTATCTCCTAATAGCTAGCTTGTACAACCTAATAAATAAATAAATTAATGAATAAATTAAAACCTTTTTTTTCGTCAACACTTCAAAGCATGGTAAATCTCATTAATACTCTTTAGTAATATGCTGAAACTTTGAATTGGTTTTCGATTGAGTCTTAACTGCCAAATATGGCCGGCTTGCAATTTTGGCCTTTTCCCATGACCTTAAAATAGTATGTCATACAGAACCGTTTGCCACTGTACGTTAGCATTAACGACGGCAGTGGGGCCTCTGGCCTTAGTCAAACGAGTTCTGTTTCCATTTCTAAAATCATCAAGTATATGTAATACACTTAACCAGCAATAGTTAGCCTGTCCGGAACCGAGCTGACTAAAACCACATTACTGTGTGACACTTGTTTTCTATGTGAACGGCCCCTACGCTAATAAGATTTTGTTTCTCTCTCCCTGTCTCGTCCTTGATCCCGAGGACGAGACAAACAGATCCAGTTCCGGTACATGTGAAAGTCGGCACACAACTGATCTACTAGCTGTTCTTCAACGTGATGTCCAGCTGATGCCTGACCAAAGACCACCGGCAGAACCCGCTTAATCTCCGCTTAATCTCCGCTTAATCTCCGCTTAATCTCCTTCCTTTTCAATGTGTATATATATATATATACCTCCCAAGGGTTTTTTCCTCCTATGACTTTTTTTTACTTCCCCGGCTAAAATTCCGGGGGTGTTTCTTCTAGGGGGTTTTTCAACCCGGGGAGGCAGCCTTTTTGGGCTTAACTTCTATTCGTTACATTAGTAATACGTTTGCTTATAATGTTGATTTATAGCCGTAGCAAATTTAACTGCTTGTGCTATCGTTTATTATGTTGTGCTATCTGTCGATTTTCTGTGCTTTTCACTGCATCTATTATGTAAAGCTGCTTTGATACAATTACCAAATTGTGAAAAGCGCTATATAAATAAAATTGAATTGAATTGAATTGAATTAAGTTATAACAACTCACCTGTAGCTATAACAACTCATCTCTAGTCAAGATAAATAATGGTAAGTTGAAATTACTTGTAAATCCGAAATTTTAAGGCAGAAAGTATTTTTTACAGTGTGATTTCTTGTTCGAGGGCGCATGAAGCGAAGCACGTCACAACATTGCCCGTCATGTGTGTGGTTCATCATGTCAATATATGAGTTTTGCGTGTCATGTAAACTTATATGCATCATACTTTTTGTCAAAATGAGCCTATTGCAGACACTTGGAAGGGGTTTGCCAGACAGAATATTGGATAGAGAACAGACACGCTCAACTCCCTAGTAATTTATGGGTGCGAGTGATAAAGAAGTATCAAAATAAAAATGAAAAACCGCACTCTCAAAATATAGTTTCAACGATTTATTTTGCACTGATGATGGCATAGGCCGACATGCGTCTGTGTGGACATGTGAAAAATAAATCGTTGAAACTATATTTTGAGAGTGCGGTTTTTCATTTTTATTTAGACACAATATTGGTTCAACTCTGGTCCACACCATGCATGTCTGTGTCTCTTTAATAAACTAGAACATCACAGATCAGATGTTAAATTTTGTCCAGGCACGTACCCATGGCAATGTGCATTTGTCTGATAAAACCATCCATAAATAAATTATAGCCATGGTGATATACAATATATATCCCTCTCATTCATGTGGTAATGATTAAATAATTCAATGTTAGCACATATTTGACTCACCCAGATTTAGAAGCTGTTTGGTGTAGTTTATTGCCACAGGAATACTTCCAAACTTATATGCTGAGGAGCGCAGGTAAGAAAGCAACTTTTTCTTTGTAACAAATCGTATTGAAGGTCTGGAGTCTGGATGATTTAGCATTTTTAGACTGTACAGAAACCAATGAAAGGCAAGCTGAAATTTATCCTGGTCATAAGCGGTCAACCCCACATAGTAAGCTTCGTCCTCGCTGAAAAACGTCCCTGTGAAATCATTGTGGTTGATTTGTGATAACATGCAACAGAGAGACAAACCGTAACTTTCCATTAGTGCAAAAATGCAGACATTTCACCATTTACGATGTCTTCTGGGTAGAGCTTGTAGATCTCTTGCAGTCTAATAAGTCCTAAAGCTGCACCCTCAACATCTTCCTTTGATGGGATAATTAGTGCATATGAGTGCAGCAATTCTTGAAATTCTACAAGATTAACACAAAAACAAAACTATAAAAATGATTGTGGTGATTACTAGAGGAAATTTTAATAACATTAGCAGTATTGTATTGGGTCTAAAAATGAAGAGTTCATATTATGTAAAACCCACTACAGTGTGTCTGGGATGACTTCTTGTTAAAGGCGAGGTGCATGATCTCTGAAAGCCAATGTTGACATTTGAAATCACCCAAACAAACATGCCCCTACCCCAATAGAATCTGGGGCCCGTTTCAGAAAGCTGGTTAAGTGAAAACTCTGAGTATGTTAACACTGAAATGAGGGAAACTCTGAGTTCTCAGTTTCAAAATTAGATGTAGGTTAAACCTGAAACAGCGGGGTAAGTCAAGCCTGTTTCATAAGAAGAGGTTACGTATACTCAGAGTCTGTTTCCGGAGTAACTTACTCTGTAAACCTAACCTGGTCGGGAGCAGGTTTAATTTGGTAAACTCTGAGTTTCTTGTGGTCTCCTCCCTATTTTTAAAGGAGTAGCTGTGTTTAATCTTTTTAGTTGCTTAACTACATTCATTCATTGCGCACATTTTTATTACACTCTAAAAACCGTTGGGTTATTTGTTTTACCCAACAGGTGGGTTAAACATATTGGGTTGTTCTGTTGGGTTATTCCTAGCTTGTCTTGGGTTATTTCTATAACAACCCAGACAGTTGGGTTAAAATCAGGCTCACGTCACGCATTTTGAATTTCAACGGTCAACCGGTGCCACCGAGGGCGGACAGACACGAGAGAGGTACGTTTTAAAATATATAACTCTGTGTAATGTTTTATTTTGCTACAAAGTGTCTTTAAGCTCTAACACACAGTAAACTATCAGCCACGTTTTCTACAAATACGTGTACAAAAACGCTGTTGTCTAGTTTTTGTCCGTTACACCTGTTCCATTGATTAACTGTTACCGATGTCAAAAAGCGTTTTTAAGCCATCATAAACGTAGAAAAACATTGCAATTTATTTTAATACTAAACAGCACCAACAGCATGATCCCTTTCGAAAATGAATCATTTCTTCTTTTAGTAGTATAACGTTAGTTTCATGGCGTATTGATTGCCATATTTCTTTAACCATGGTTTCTGTAACAGACAATGTTTTTTGGTTTAAAGTGGAGTTGTCATGATTTCGGTCTTACCGGTTTGTTGTGTTCCTGTTTCCCTGTTTTCATGTATGTCACTGATCCATGTGCGCGTCTTTCACAGGGGTTTTCGTTTGATATGATTTCCTCACTGACGTCACCACCACCTGAAGCTTGTTTGATTCCCAATTGGCATTAGTATATATACTTTCTAGTTCCCCTCAGTCTTTGTGGGTCCGTCATTGAATGTACTAGAGGTGCTTCTGATACATTTCGCCATCTTGTCCTGTCATGTTGTGTTATGTTCCCAATATTATTTCAAGTATTAGTCTGTGTTATCTGCTGTCGCGTCATTGCAGACTTCCAGTCATCACTCAGTGTTCAGTTCTACAATCTGTCACCGCATGAACTAGATCGTCTTCGCTGCGGAGAGATTGGATTACTTCGAGTCTCAGTTTATTGCTCATCTGCTGCACAGCTGAGTTGTCTCTCTATCACTGGACTGTTACCACCGTCACCAAAGCATACTGAACAGTTAGTTGCGCTTTTAGCGCTGAGATTGTTTGCCATCACTAACGTTGTCTCTCCTCTATATTACAGCTCTGGACTGTTGCAGATTGACGAGCTGTCCCTTTTGGGTTGTGCCGTGGTTCGTTCATTCGAGGAATTCCACGGAGAATGAATTCCCCTTCCCTGTACTCCCGTGACGCGGCGCTCACGGGAGTGGCCTATGTGTCCCGCCCCGTATTGGGGTTCCCCTGCCTTCACTCTGTGCCCTGATTGCCAGAGAACTACTACGTGCTCTGTTTCCCAGCTCTGGATGCCCTTAAGTGACTTTGGTGACTGACAGACTTGTTGTGGAATTTAATAAATACCTCTGCTTTGGAATCTGTTCTCCTGTGTTCTTTACAGAACGGACCCGCCAACATGGATTCCGCGGAAGCCGATTTTGTAAGATCAGCATTAGCACAGCAAGGCTCCTGGTTGGGTCAACACACTGCCCAATTAACTACCACCAATCAGGTGGTTGACGATCTCTCTGCTCAAGTCGCTGATCTCACTGCTCGTTTGGACCGTATGCAACGGGAACATTCAGCATCGTCACTCATGAGAGAACCTCATGTCACTGATCCACCACCTTACAACGAAGATCCAGCCGCATGCCGAGCCTTTCTATCTCAGTGTTCCCTCATCTATGCTCTACAACCCCGCCGGTATGTTTCTGAACGTACTAAAGTGGCATATGTCATCACTCATCTAGTCGGCAAAGCCTGGGACTGGGCCACCGCTGTTTGGGACTCTCATGACCCTTGTTGTCACTCTTTCACGGAATTTAAGGATGAGATGGAGAGATTATTTGATCGATCGGCTCGTGGTGACGCGGCTGCTGCTCGTCTGACTCGTTTTACCCAGTCTCGACTATCCGTTACGGATTATGCGATCCAGTTTAAAACTCTCGCTGCCACTTGCCAGTGGAATCAGGAAGCGCTTTGGGCGCGTTTTGTTGTTGGTCTGATCGATGAGATTCAGGACGAGATTTCCACGCACGAACTGCCAGAGTCATTGGAAGCTATTATTGATTTAGCTCTCCGCATTGAAGCTCGTCGAGTGCTACGTGCACAGCATCGCACAATGCGACAACCCAGAACAATCCCATCTTCAGGTCTGTCTATGCTTTCGTCTAACTCTCCCTCATCTGAAACAGTGCCGATGGAGATTGGAAAGTTTCGGTTATCATCTCAAGAGAAGGAACTACGACTTCGGAATGCTTTGTGTCTGTATTGTGGCAAGCCAGGTCATATAGCCAAAGACTGTCCGTTAAAAGGGCCCTGCCCATCATTGAAGTCGGGAGCAGTGATGGGCGCTTCTTCACCTAAAATCTCCCCTCCTTCCTCCACTACCATGCCAATCACGATATCCTTCGCCGGGCGGGATATTTCCACGGTTGCTCTGCTGGACACAGGGGCAGAGGGTAGTTTCATCGATCAAGAAGTAGCTCGATCCTGGGGTCTCTCCATTGTTCCACTCAAGGTTCCACTGGATGTCATCTCTCTGCGTGGCCAGCAGATGGCACAGATTACTCACTGCACCACTCCCGTAAGTCTTCATATCTCTGGTAATCACCGTGAGAAGATTGTGCTGTACCTACTTCATGCAGCCTTGTCTCCCATCATTTTGGGGCATGGGTGGTTTGTACAGCATAATCCTCACGTGGATTGGCAGAGAGGTGTTATTTTGTCTTGGTCTCAGTCTTGTCATGTGTCTTGTTTGGGTCCCGCTGTTTCTGCTGTTGTGTCTTCTCCTCCGCAGGTGCCGGCGGCCGGTTTGACCGGAGTCCCGGCGGAATATGCCGACCTCAGCCAGGTCTTCAGTAAAGCGCGGGCCACTTCCCTGCCTCCTCACCGGTCGTATGATTGTGCTATCGATCTCCTCACAGGCACGATGCCACCCAAAGGTAGACTTTATTCATTATCTGGTCCAGAGAGAGAGGCTATGGAGAAATATATTAATGATGCCCTTCGTGCTGGTCTCATCCGACCCTCCACCTCGCACGCAGGGGCGGGGTTTTTTTTGTTAAGAAGAAGGACGGCTCTCTGCATCCCTGTATTGATTACAGAGGATTAAATGACGTTACTGTTAAGAATCGGTACCCTCTACCTTTAATGTCATCTGCTTTTGAGCTTTTACTGGGAGCCCAGGTCTTCACCAAGCTTGATTTGCGCAATGCTTATCATCTGGTACGCATAAGAGAGGGGGATGAATGGAAGATGGCGTTTAACATTTTGAGTACTGCGTTCTGCCTTTCGGGCTTTGTAACGCTCCGTCCGTCTTCCAGGCTCTGGTTAATGACGTGTTGAAAGACATGATTAATAAGTTTGTCTTTGTGTATTTGGATGATATACTCATCTTTTCTCCCTCTATGCAGGAACACACTCAACACGTTTGCAGAGTTCTTAGACGTCTCTTAGAGAACCAGCTGTATGTAAAGGCAGAGAAGTGCGAGTTCCACCAGAAGTCGGTTTCGTTCCTGGGTTTTGTCATAGCAGCTGGTGAGATACGTCCTGATCCCGCCAAGGTCAAGGCAGTCGCTGAATTGCCTGTCCCCGTATCCCGTAAGGAGCTATTAAGGTTTCTGGGTTTCACCAACTTTTATCGGCGATTTATCCGTAACTATAGCCAGGTTGCTCAGCCGCTTACGACGCTCACCTCAACTAAGACTAGGTTTGCTTGGAATAAAGCAGCTCAGGAAGCCTTTGATAATTTAAAGCTCTGGTTTATCTCTGCTCCTGTTCTCTCTATTCCAGATCCGGCTGCCCAATTTATTGTTGAGGTTGACGCTTCTGATGTCGGGGTCGGCACTGTCTTATCTCAGAGGTCTTCTTAGGATGGCAAGGTGCATCCATGCGCCTATTTCTCACATAAGCTTAATCCAGTGGAACGTAATTACGACATAGGTAATCGGGAACTGCTGGCGGTCAAGTTGGCTTTGGAGGAATGGCGTCACTGGTTAGAGGGGACCTCAGAGCCTTTCCTGGTCTGGACGGATCATAAGAATTTAGAGTATATCCGTTCAGCCAGGAGATTAACATCTCGCCAGGCCCGCTGGGCACTCTTCTTTGACCGGTTTAACTTAACCCCCTCGTACCGGCCTTGTTCCAAGAATATTAAGCCTGATGCTCTATCCCGTGTGTTCGAGGGTCCTCAACCCACCAGAGACAAAACCATCCTCCCGGAGGGGCGGGTGGTGGGTTCACTGCGTTGGGGAATCTAACAGAGAGTGGAGCAGGCTGGTCGAGAGGGTGAAGTGCCAGTTGAGTGTCCGGCGGGGTGGTTATGGGTTCCGGACGCGTTACGCTCTGAGGTTATCCGGTGGTGTCATGAATCCAAGTTAGTTTGTCATCCAGGAATTCGGAGAACATTGGCTGCCTTCCGCCAACGTTTCTGGTGGCCCTCAATGGGTCCTGATGTCAGACAGTTTGTATTAGCCTGTCAAGTTTGTGCCTGCAGTAAGACGTCCCATCAGATGCCCCTTGGTCGTCTTATGCCTCTTCCTGTCCCATCTCGTCCCTGGTCTCATATTGCCATTGATTTTGTTACCAACTTACCCAGTTCTGAAGGTAACACCGTAGTGTTAACAGTAGTTGACCGTTTTTCCAAAGCGGTTCATTTTATTCCTTTGCCCAAACTTCCGTCTGCCAAAGAAACTGCTAGTGCCATGATCAAACACGTCTTCCGCTTACATGGTCTGCCTACGGACATGGTTTCTGATAGGGGTCCCCAATTTATTTCCCGTTTCTGGCAGGAGTTCTGTAGACAGATCGGTTGTACTACCAGCTTGTCTTCAGGCTATCACCCCCAGACCAATGGACAATGTGAACGGGCTAATCAGGATCTAGGTAGAGCGCTCCGCTGTCTGACATCCCAATATCCGAGTTCCTGGTGCCAACAGTTACCCTGGGTAGAGTATGTGCACAACTCCCTTCCGATGGCTTTCCTTGACATGTCCCCGTTTGATGCGTCAATGGGGTTCCAGCCTCCATTATTTCCCTCTCAAGAGCCCGATGCGGCAGTTACGTCTGCGCTAGCCTTCGTCCAACGTTGCAAATGCACCTGGAGAAGGGCTAGAAATCTCCTCCTAAAGGCTTCCAGACAAACCAAGGCCGAGGCTGACCATCACTGCTGACCAGCCCCTCGATTTATTTGTGGGCAGAAAGTTTCCCATTCACTATTGTTAAGGTAATTAATCCGGTGACAGTTAAGCTCAGATTGCCACCAACTCTCGGTCGGGTCCATTCGGTTTCCATGTCTCCAAGTTAAAACCGGTATTTTTCTCTCCCCTTAATCCTGTCCCGTCTGTTCCCACCCCTCCCGCCCCTCGTCTTATTGATGGTATCCCGGCTTATTCTGTTAAGTCCATTTTAGATGTGCGCCGCCGGGGTAGAGGCTTCCAATATCTGGTGGACTGGGAGGGCTACGGTCCAGAGGAGAGGTGTTGGGCACCGGCCCCGGACATCCTGGATCCTGGCTTGATAAGGGAGCGACGAGGTGAGCCTCCCGATGGCCCGCCAGGTGGCGGCCGTGGGGGGGAGTAATGTCATGATTTCGGTCTTACCGGTTTGTTGTGTTCCTGTTTCCCTGTGTTGTCATGTATGTCACTGATCCATGTGCGCGTCTTTCACAGGTGTTTTTGTTTGATGTGATTTCCTCACTGACGTCACACCACCTAAAGCTTGTTTGATTCCCAATCGGCATTAGTATATATACTCGCTAGTTCCCCTCAGTCTTTGCGGATCCATCATTGAATGTACTAGAGGTGCTTCTGATGCATTTCCTCCATCTTGTCCTGTCATGTTGTGTTATGTTCCCAGTATTATTTCAAGTATTAGTCTGTGTTATCTGCTGTCGCGTCATTGCAGACTTCCAGTCATCATTCAGTCTTCAGTTCTACAATCTGTCACCGCATGAACTAGATCGTCTTCGCTGCAGAGAGATTGGATTACTTCGAGTCTCAGTTTATTGCTCATCTGCTGCACAGCTGAGTTGTCTCTCTGTCACTGGACTGTTACCACCGTCACCAGAGCGTACTGAACAGTTAGTTGCGCTTTTAGCGCTGAGATTGTTTGCCATTACTAACGTTGTCGCTCCTCTATATTACAGCTCTGGACTGTTGCAGATTGACGAGCTGTCCCTTTTGCGTTGTGCCGTGGTTCGTTCATTCGAGTAATTCCACGGAGATTAAATTCCCCTTCCCTGTACTCCTATGTGTCCCGCCCTGTATCGGGGTTCCCCTGCCTTCACTCTGTGCCCTGATTGCCAGAGAACTACTACGTGCTCTGTTTCCCAGCTCTGGATGCCCTTAAGTGACTTTGGTGACTGAGAGACTTGTTGTGGAATTTAATAAATACCTCTGCTTTGGAATCTGTTCTCCTGTGTTCTTTACAGGAGTAACAACCGTTTTTAACTTTTGTAAGGGATGCAACCGGCTGTTTTTTGCTCCAAATATTTTTTTAGCCGGTCTGTGTTATAGAAACAGAGCTGTAATATAAATGTGCTTCTGAATGGAAAGTCTTAAGAAATGACCTGATAGCATTTTACTTCCATTTTACCGCAGTATAATCCCTGATAAAGTGCTGTTTAACACTGTCTACTACTGTTTACGGTAACCCCGGTAACGATTGAATTTGCAATTCTGCGCCATCTACTGTCAAAGTAGAGTATTTATTCAGCGTGCCAGATGTGTTTGCTTTGAGATTTAATACATTATTATTTTCTTTAAATGTAGACATTGTTTGAGATGTTGCATTAAAAACCTTACAAAATGGCCAGCAAGATGATTCAGCCTTCCTACAGTACCAAGAGGCAAAGCAAACATTTATTAATTTGCAACCTGTAAGTATCATTTATGACACTTAGTTTTTTTATCCTGTTTATGTGTGCATATTTACATTGTGAAAATTCTGTCTTAAGGTCAGAAAACAAACATAATTCAATATTTGGAGGAGGAGGAGGTGCGACGAAGAACCCATGTCCTGCTAGGGGATGAATTAGACTAATCACAAGCTTTTGTTATCGTGGGGAGGCTTGGCCCTGGAGCAACACCAGCAGTTGACACATGCTTTAATATTCCCAAGTCTTTCACTACTGATAGGTAGTTTCTGTTACACAAAACCTTTTGTACCAGGTGATGTTTCCTTAACACACTGTCACCTGCTTAAAGGGATAGTTCTCCCCATAATAAAAATTCTGTCATAATTTTCTTCCTCTCCTGTTGTTACAAACCTGTATACATTTCTTTGTTCTGATGACCACAAAGGAAGATATTTCAAAGAATGTTTGAAACCAAACAGATCATGAGCCCCATAGACTGTCATAGTAGGAAAAAAATAATACTATGAAAGTGAATGGGGCTCATGATCGGTTTGATTTCAAACATTCTTTGAAATATCTTCCTTTGTGGTCATCAAAATAAAGACTTTTATACAGGTTTATAACAACATGAGAGGATGAAAATGATGACAAATGTGTGAATTTGTCACATTCCTATCTGTGTCCATTGCATGTTTTGAGTTTCACCTTCCTAGATTAGTTATCCTCTGTTAGTTAGTCATCATCCTCTGTTCATCTGTCTAATTGTCAACACCTGTTTATCATTAATTATCTGGTTTAGAGCCCTATTTAAGTTGTGCCTGTTTCAGTCTTCCTTGTCCGGTCTCAGTCGTGTTAGTTAGCAAAGTGTGTTCATGCTGTGTTGTGAATTCATCCTGCTTTTGAAAGTAAAGTTTATAAGTTATTTGGAAACTACTTGTCTTCTTCTTCTTCTTACCATACACACACATATGTGACAGAAGACCGGACCTCAAAACTGGAATGAAGATGGATATTGCTGCCATCAACATTCACCCTGGAGGTAAAGCAAGACATTCCTCAGAAAGAATCGTCTTTCTCTTCCAGAACGGCAAGAGTCTAGAAGAATATGTGGAGGAGTTTCTAGACATCTGCCACCACACCACTTGCAGTGATCTTACCCTTATGGAGGGGTTCTGGGTTGGACTGGACGAAGAGTTGCGGTTTGTAATACCACAAGCAAATCCAGTATGGTCATTGTCAAGTTACATTAATATTGCTTTGTGTATTACACAATCATCTTTCATCGTCTCCCCTGTAGAAGAATATGACCCAATCGTCCAATCCAACTCTGCACCAGCGAGACAGCCTACCTCAGAACCCGATCCACCACCCATGGCCGCGAAGATATCATGTGAGCCCCCCGCAGACGGATAAGGACTACCCGCCACGATGAGTAAGCCAGATCCCAATGAGAAGAGGACTGAGGCTACTATCGTACAGGACGAAGAGCCCACTCACCAATCTGACCAGGGATGTGAGCCTGTGACTTCAGTGGCCGAAGGGGTTTTGGTGGATATTGAAACTGAGGACTGGCTTATCGACTGGAGCAGTGAGGTCCTGCTTCCCACCCATTCCCGCCCATCTGTATCTGTCATCTTGCCATCACCTAGTTTAGTCAAGTCTCAGTTCACGTCTTTGTTAGATGTCTGCAGCCCGGCGCCCAGTGACGCTGTATCGCCGGCCATGCAACATACAGCAGCATCTGGATGCGAGGATCCTGCATTCACACCGTCATCCTCTGTTCCCTGCACTCCATCCTGTCCTGTCAACCTATCGACTCAGCCTCAGCTCCTCCCTCTTTCGGTCTTGGAAACTACTTGTCTTCTTCTTCTTCTTACCATACACACACATATGTGACAGAATTATCCTTTTAAGCAGTTTTTAGTTGGACAAGATGGAGTAGATTTGTTCTGTTCTTATATGTTTTTGTTTATTTATGTATTTATATATGTATGTGTGTATATATTTATGCTTCTATACATGTATGTATTTACATTTAAGTGCAGGTGCAAATGACTAAATGGAAATAAAGCATTATAAATATATTTGTAAGTTTTGTATTAATTATTTATAAAGCAAATAATAGTAATTAATAATAATAATAATAATAATGGGGTTTAAATAGCATTGCAAAATAACCGAACAAATTGGTTATTTCATAATGCAACTAATTGGGGAAAACTTTCTACCCAATGCATTGGGTTAAAATAACCCAACAAAGAGTCAGTGCTATAGTAACCCACCATTGGGTTATTTATTGGGTTATTTTTAACCCAACTGTTTTAAGTGAGTATGTAAACTGTTAAATATTTTTTAGCTGTCTTCAAGTTATAATAAAATTGCTAGTGTAATCATTTTACATTTGCTTTAGCCTATATATATATATATATATATATATATATATATATATATATATATATATATATATATATATATATATATATATATATACTCAGGTGAGTCAGGTGAACCAGACGACTCAGGTGAGTCAGGTGAACCAGACGACTCAGGTGAGTCAGGTGAACCAGACGACTCAGGTGAGTCAGGTGAACCAGACGACTCAGGTGAACCAGACGACTCAGGTGAGTCAGGTGAACCAGACGACTCAGGTGAACCAGATGACTCAGGTGAGTCAGACGACTCAGGTGAGTCAGGTGAACCAGACGACTCAGGTGAGCCAGGTGAACCAAACGACTCAGGTGGGCCAGGTGAACCAGACGACTCAGGTGGGCCAGGTGAACCAGACGACTCAGGTGAGCCAGGTGAACCAGACGACTCAGGTGAGTCAGGTGAACCAGACGACTCAGGTGAGTCAGGTGAACTCAGGCAGTTCAGGTAAGCCAGAGGATTCAGGCGGTGTAGGTAAGCCAGGGGATTCAGGCGGTTCAGGTAAAATGAGAGGTGCGGGGGGCTCAGGTTCAGACCTTCTAGTCGTGGTATCAGGTGAAGGAGACACAGGTTCGAACCCTCTAGCCATGACAGGAGGTGCATCAGATGATTCAGACTCAGGGTCTTGAGGACACAGGAAACAAAAGAGCAGAAAGCAGACCACACACACCACAGGGCCATGGCAAAGGCAGGACGCACAATGTTCATGAGACATACCTCGGTAGCAGTAGAAATCACAGAACAGGATACAACTTGATGTGAGATCCGAGATGTCCGTACTGACACCATCTGGGTATCTAGTAGACTCAATCTCACTCGTCGGGTTAAGGGGTGAACTGGAGAGGTAGGTGAGGCAGCCATTTTGTGCAGTGGCTCAGGTGCAGGTATGAAGGCCATCTTGATGGCAGGTGCAGGGTTAACAACAGCCCTCTTCAATGAATGTGTGGTGGTGATGATGATGGCTCTTTGGATCACAGGTGTAGGAATGGTGGTAGCCATCTTGAAAACAGATGCAGGTGACATGACAACCATCTTGGGTGCAGAGATAGGCATGGTGGCGGCCATTTTAGGGACAGGCATGGTGGCGGCCATTTTAGGGACAGTCATGGTGGCGGCCATCTTAGAGACAGGCATGGCTTGAACAGGCTTGGGAAAAACAGGCATGACTTTAGCTGGGTCTTGTGAGGTGGTTGTGGTTGAGCTGTAGTGTTCCTCATCTACAGCTCCCACGGAGAAGGTAGAACCACTCAACAAAAGAGCAAAGTCTATGTAACGTTCCAAGGTCCAGGTTGAGGCATCATGTGGCATATACAGGCGTAAATTACTATCAAGTACATTATAAATTTTTTTTTAAGCATGTCATCATCATAATGTACCTGATAGCTCAGATCCAGGAAGTCCTTCACGTAATCCTCAATAGGTCTGTTGTTCTGGCGTAGTCCAAGCAAGGTAAACAGTGGATTCATGTTGCCGGCTGGAAATTACTAACCTCCACTGGATTCTGTTTATGCTGATTATTCTGTTACATGGGTGCTTAAAGACAGCGAATGAGAGTAGAATCCATGTGCAAAAGAGGTTTATTAAGTAAATCCCCAAAAGGGCGAGTAAACACATCCAATAAGGGGCAATCCAAAACGTAATCCAAAGACAGGTCAGGGCAGGCAGCAAAACAAACAATATCCAAAAGACAGGCACGGGTTAAAAACAGGCAGATACTGAACAAGATATAGATAAACAGCCAGACCCGTCGCCAGACCTCAGTCTTAAGGGGGGCATATGAAATGCATGGGAGGGCACACTTATTATTAGCCTACAGTACGTATACTTATAATAATATATACTCTATTCGCGCAGCACGTAATCACCACGTTAAACAACCATCAGCAATATGACCAGATAGCCTATAGCCTACACACCACATTACATATAGAAACAATTTTATGAATATCCATAAATCTATACAACATATTACATGTAACACCAGAGACATCTCTCAAACATTGCATTTTAAAGCAGTCAACAAAGGGATATGCATTGCCATGAGACACGTACACACACACACACACATTCACACACGCACGCAGACTTTGAACCTACGGTACTGTGGAGGCAAGCGCTGTCGTCTCTCCCTCCCCTCCTGTCAGTACAGCGGCAGGCGGCGTTTCTCAGAGCAGAAGCTCCTCATTAATAAAGTGTCCACTCGGAATTAAACTTGTGAGTGAGGTTCTTTTCAGAAGCAAGCTGAATCACCGCAGTGAACAAGTCCATATCTTCTGAATGTAGTAGTATGTTAGGCCCGGGGTCGGGCTCCACGGTAGAGTTCTTCACGGGTCCACTTAGATCCGAAAACCCGAGGTCCGACCCGAGACCTGATCGGGTTCGGGTATAAAGTTTCACATGTGCCTCGGACACGGGTCGGGTACAACAATAGCGGCATCGGGTCTCGGGTAATTTAAAAATTAATGTGTTTTTTCTGAACGGACCCGAGAAGACCCGAACTCTCTCGCCTGTGTGCGTCAATGTCCTTTTCAAACCTCTCATCTGTTTGCCAAGAGCGCCTGCGACATTGTGTGGTTGTCGGAAGGTTCATTTTCGTTGAGACAAACATGTCAGTCAATTATAAATGTACATTTTAGCGGTTAAGTTACGTTGGTGTCGTCGTCAGATAACAAAGTAAAACCAATGGAGCAGCTCGCCAAATTGGTTGCAAGGCCACCGGAGTTTCTTTCTGTCTGACTGCTGCGCGTCTTTTGGAGACTGTTGTTGGGCTTTTAACCATTTGCGGATAATATCCATCTTAAAGCAGTATAGCTAAGCGAAAACTCATCCAGTTTAAAAAAAGTGCGGTAACTGTTGAGCGGCTAGCCGGCTACACTGACGTAGGCTACGTCACGTACGTGTCGTACGTAGCCTCGTGATAGGCTGTTGCAGTGTAGCTAGATTCCCATCAATCAAACAAAATCACACCATTGTTTTTTATATTTTTAATGTTTTAATTATAAAGAATACAACATTAATGCAACACAAAATTAGCAGCATTAATAATTTAAAATGACAGTATTTTTTTAAATACTAGGGGGGGCACAAGCGTCCTTGAGGGCGGGCCCGGCCCCCTAAGGCCCGCCCATAGCGACGGGTGTGTAAACAGATACAAACAGGCTAGACAATACAGAGTAATAATCAGCAGTGATATGATCCAAAGGAAGTGGCTTTATACTAAACAAACAGGAAGTGGGAAGTGAAGTGTGACATGGCATGATATCAAAATAAAAGTCAGAACATAACAGGGTATCAAAATAAAAGTACAACACACAAAACATAACAGAACACAACAAAACCCTTACACCTTTACATTTCTTCTGTATCCACTCATCATTATTGCTATTCTTGTGGGTAGTACTGTGCGCTGTGGGCAGACCAGACGCACTATTGGTGATCTGAGTTTGAATACCGTCTTGTCGTATTTCTGTTTTATTCATGACAAACATTTGTAAAGTTCGCAGCCTTTTATGCTCAAGTATTATGCCTAATTTCACTTTAGTTGAGTTGCTTTTGTCCATGTGATGAATCTAATAACGTACAGTTCTCAGTTTATTTACTTCTGATATTTTAACCGTGATGAAAAAGTAAATAGACGCATTTACTAGAGTAGCTATTTCCAACAACTCTTTTCTTTAAAATATATGCTTGTAGTTGCTGTACACTTGCAGTAACACTTTCAGTTTTAGTAGAAAAAAGATTTTAGACCTATTTTTTACGTTCTGTTGCCATGGTGAATCGTAATATCAGAGCTCCATTGATGATGGCTTTGTTTGTGCACGCTACTCAGAGTCGATTGAACTAACTCAGATCCGCTGTTCTGTAACTGAAAACTCAGAGTTTCTTATCTCAGAGTAAGTCAACTCAGAGTTCAAGTTTTAACTCAGAGTTGGTTGAACCTCCTTATTGAAACGGCCCCAGGACCTTCTTTTAATAGACCCGCCCCACACATACGCAACCCAGTATTTAACCCAGTACTCGGCCCAGCTCCTTTTTTCAAAGTGTTTTTCAAAAATCATGCACTCTCCCTTTAATTAGCATTTTTTAATTAAAAAAAATCTGAACTCTTTAAATATAGTTAAAAATAACCCACCTTTATAAATACTCCTTTGAGTGAAATTTACCATAGACAACCATTCAATTCTCATTCGTTTTATTAGTTTAAAAGCTGCAACAGGGTCACTCATCGTTTCCTCAGAATCCTCAGAGTTTGAGAGCTGTGTAAGAAGCTCAAGAAGGCTGCATTGAAGATAAAGATACATTCTTTCAATTACATCATTCTTGACCAATTACATCATCCTTGAAAATAGCATACACTGTCAGAAAAAATGCAGCTGTCACTGGGGTGAATAGGCTGCACCTATTCAAAATGTAGACCTTTGCAATGTGTGCTACTGAACCTAATTCTACATATTGAAAGGGTACTGCCCCAGTGACAGCTGACCTGTTGATTTTTTTTTTTAAATAAATTATAAGATTGTTAATCATCCACAACTGATTATGTAAAAGCTCAAGCTATTTAATATATAACATTTCTGCATTAACTCTAAATCTTTTTTTTTAGTTTTAATGTTTCATAAAGTCAAATGGGCAATGTATGATTATTTTACCCTTTGAGTAATTCTAAATGTTTTTCTTCAATAATTATATAGCCCCTGAAGATCTCCAGAAGGTTTCTCTCTTCCTCCACGAGCTGCATGACTTGATCTTTTTCAAACACAGTAAAACTACAATTAATTGTAAAGTAGCATCAAAAATGCATAATAGAACTGTAATTCCAATAAATGGATATGTAACAGGGACAGAGATCAACTTACATTTATCCTTCAATTTACAATAAGGTTGTTATATTAGTAAATCTTCAACATGATCTAACCATTTCCTTTTTATTGTTTGTTAATGGCAACACAATTTTTCTTGGTTTATTTATTTTGCATTAAAGAGACACTTCACCCATTTGCATTAAGCTTTGTATAGTTAGTCATGTTTTTGAATGGTCGTGCATAATTTCCTCAGATGCCACTGAGACAGGAGAAATACAGATTTCAGTGTTGCAATTCCTTCTTTCAATGATGTAAAAATCATCATTTTGCATCATTGAAAGAAGGAAGTCCAATATCTTTGTTAAGAGAGTGAGCAGAGGTGGGTAGAGTACCCAAAATCTGTACTCAAGTAAAAGTGCAAGTACTTATACAAAAATGTACTCAAGTAAAAGTATCAAATCTAATTATTTACTTGAGTAAGAGTAAAAAAGTATTAGATGAAAAAACTACTCAAGTAGTTAGTTACTCGTTACTTCCGATCTGACAGAGAAGTAGCGCAAAAGCACTGAATTTCAGACTACTTGAAGGGTTTTCACAAACTTCTCCTTAAAAGTCTCATTGTTCTGCTTATATACAAGTAAAGCAGCTTATCTCAGTCCTGCAATGGGTACATAAACATCACATAATGTGTCATTTGAGAAAAAAATCTCAAACACACACACACACACACACACACACACACACACACACACACACACACACACACACACACACAAACACACAAACACACACACACACACACACACACACACAGATGTTTTTCTGACGGTTAACTCTGTATTTATTTTCATGTTCACAACACAAACTTGTCAGCATCTACCTTTAAACATGCAAACAGTAAACAAAAAAAGAACGTGTGTGTCTGTTTGTTATCATGTTTTTATATGAATAGGTTATTTTCATTGCCATTAAAGTGCAATTACTGAACATAAACAGGAGCTTGATAAAAATGATCATTTTAGAATTTCATATGGAACTTACAGTATCTGTTTGTGCAAATCAATTTTACATTTATTATAATATATAATACATGTTTCTTTAAAATCAAACTTAATTTTTTTATTTTTATTCATTCATTCTTTAGGAAGGATATAAATAAAATACAATCCCGTTTTTATTTGAATGTATTTTCTACATATTAGTGAGATGTCCGGATTTCTGTATAAGTGCAAGACGTCGTTACATTATGCTGTTAGGTTTGTTTAGTTGTGGGGAAATGATATGGAAATGCGAACGTGCTGTTTGTATGGTTTAACTTACACTAGGTTTTGTCATCGCTTGCACAAGAGTGCATATGGCAAAAAAACTCAGACAGTGTGTGAAATGACCATTACAGTTTTTCTCGATTGCTAAAGGACAGTGAGCACAACTGGAGCTACATGTGCAAAACTCTAACTACAGTCTGCGCTACCAAAAGTCACGTGAGCACAACTCTAAACACATGACTCAAAACAGCTCAGTGCAGCCAAACACTAAACACAACCCTCACTGAGATAACACACACTGTCACTCACAACACACTGAGAGGAAAAACACTAACATCAAACACCAATACACAAAATACTAACTTTTATCTTTACAGTTTTAACAATTTCAGTGACGTCACACAAAGTAATGTTTTCTTCAAAGAATGATTTATTTATTGATTTATCACATGACTTATTATTTTATTTAGAACATCATAATTCTTTAAGGTAAATAAAAATTAGCAGTTTGCTTCAGTAGTCTGGAGTAATTTACGGAATTACAGTAATGAGAAAAAAAAGGTAGAAACTAAAAGTACATGAAAGGTAATATTTTATATATATGAAATATATATATGAAATTGGAATTTATATTTATATGAAATTGCAATCAGCAGTGTTTGAAAGGCACAAAGCTGAAATCAATTGTGTTTTGAATGTGTGGTTTACAGTTTTGACAGCAGTGTGTTAGCATTTGAACAAAGTGCTGTAAATCCACAGTGTTGTGCAGGTTGTGGTTAAAGTCATGGGATAAGTGTGTAAAGTTTTGAAAATTGTGTTCAAGCAATGAAAAACGAACTAGAGTTTGGTCCACATGAACTGCTGCTGTGCAGACTGTAGTTAGAGTTTTGCACATGTGACTCCAGTTGTGCCCACTGTCGTTTAGCAATCGAAAAAAACTGTAATAGTGTTCAAATAGACAATACTGAGACACCACTTCAGGTTGGATCTTGAATTCCTGTACGCTGAGATGTCAGCTTGTTTATTGAACAAAGCATGCATCGCATTATGAAACTATTCTTTTTGACCTCTTGGAGTGAAAACATAGATCGAACTTGAAGCCACGCATGATCTGCCTCCAATATCTCTCACAACGCACACGCGCCCTCATTTGCTTCTCCTTTCATCTACGCGTGGTCACGTGTGCTAATGACCGCACGGTAGCGCACTAATGTCGCGCGCTAAAGGGTGACGCAGCCTGTCTCGTGAAACTTTAGAAACTTTTTTTATTTAAAAAAAATATATATTCATTAATAAATACCATTTGACAGTAGCGCAGTAACGCCGCCAAATGTAGCGAAGTAAAAGTACAGTTTTTTCACCAGAAATGTACTTGAGTAAAAGTAAAAAGTACCCATGCTTAAATTTACTCTAAAAGTACTAGTTACCCAAAAAATGTGCTCAAGTAAATGTAACGAGGTAAATGTAATTCGTTACTACCCACCTCTGGGAGTGAGACTACAAACACCCCTTTTCTCAGTCAAATAGGCACCAAATTCGAAATCTATGTTACATTTCGGCTACAAATATGACGCACTTTCAATAAAGATTAATGTTTCTACCGGTGAAATGCTCCTTTAACTAATGTTAACCGTTACAGCTCAGGGTTTTAAAAATGTATTAGTACAAATATTAGAAATGTAAATGTATAAGTTATATTAACTTAGATTAATAAATGTAGAAGTATTCTTCATTTTTAGTACCAATAGGATTTTTGGGCCGATACAATTTAACTATTGACCGATACCGATGCCAAACCAATATTAAACACTGGTATACAATACTAGTTGGCCTATTAGCTAGTTTATTTCTGCATCCAATTATTTTTACTGAACATGGATTGGATCAATTTTAACATTTAACTGACCAACATAATAAAAGAGGCACAAAGCAATATAACATTTTGGTGATTTTGGTGTTTATCCAAGATTTGAAAAAAGCCCAGACCACAAACATTTCCCGAAATACTCTCTCACTGCATGGCTCACGTAAATGAGTAATCTCTCACATGATTAACTACGTAATTTACTATTTTTCCCCCATTGCACTTCTGACAAACTACAATTAAAGATTATTATGCATTTAATTATTTTGATAATTCTTAAAAAAAAAATGCTGGATTATGCAACAAAAATGAAACTTACTGCCTTCATGCAGCTAATTAAAAAACAATCTGTATCAATTTTTTTTAATGAATTTTAAACCAATAGGACCAGAAGCTTCTGGTCCTATTGGTTTAAAATTCATTAAAAAAAATTGTCCGATATATCTGTGCATCACTAATTGTTTTTCTTAGCTTATCAAAATATATTTATAGTGGTTATTGTAAAGTGTTACCATATTTCCATTTAAAACTCAAAAATTTTGTATATTATATTAATTAATTTACACAGAAGGGAATAAATAGAAAAAGGAGATAAATAAAAACGTTGTATTAATAATGGGCAATAATGTAAATTGTTGATATAATAATATTAAAGAAACACTAATATACCTGTTGATGAAAATATTTCATTCTCAGCAGCAGAAACAATCCAGACACATGCCACAAATGATAATAGTTGCATTATTACCTTCATGTTTTTGAAACCACAAAACATGTCAACAGTCACAGTACAATTTGTCAAGAGTCTGTACATCTGTAACTGTAAATGACAGTGTTTAAATAAAAATCATCTTAAGACACACCTACATCTGACAGTTCTGAGAAAGCAAAAGCAAAACATACAAGAACAATCACCTATTTTGAAACAATATATGTCTATTCCTTTATGTATCAGGACCTGTTTCAAAATCATTTTGCATACTATCCCCTATTAAGATTTTATGAAATGACTCTTACTACAAAGTCTGTACTTCACATCAGCCTGATTACGGATCAAGGTTAATGGATTTTCAATATTTTTGCACTATATACACAATAGGCAAACAAAAGCTGGATTTTTGTGCATTGAATCTTAATTTTCAATTTATAAGTGAGAATGAGAATGGTTGTTGTGAAATCATTCTCAAGCTCTCTTATTTGAAATAGGTATTTTTCCAAAAAGTCAGTGAGAACCTGTTAGTTTAGTATTTTCAGAGAAGGCGTTCAATTTCATTTCTTTACTCCTCCTGTGTTCTAAAGCATCATTCCATTACCTCTATAAATGGCATGTCTAAACAAAAAGAAAAATCACCTGTTATGGGGCGTGTACATGTTATTTCCTGTGGCCCATGTATGTTTTTAATTGATTCAAATGGAAGGTCTGCTCTAAGCGCTGGCACAGTACAGATTGCTGCCACTGCAACCATACTTGCATCACATGAGCATTTATGACTAATGTAGAAACTGAAAGAAATGTACTTGAATAACAAAGTTTTTAAGGTCTTAGACCTATACAAAAGTGCATGTTTATAATGGGTTTGTCATCATGTTGACAATCTTGTTTTGGTGCATGTGGAGAATCCATTTTAAAGAACCACTCAGAACACAACTTGTTCAATATGATCCTCAAGGGAGATTTGTGAATTTTGGAAAACTGGCCCTGGCATTGATCGGATCCCCATTTACCATGGGTGAGGTTGAAGAGGACATCTCCCCTAAAATTTTTTGGGGGGCAATACCCACGTAGAAGGTGACGTTCTCGCGACCTTTCGCAACGTTCCCTAAAAGTTCTCTAAAGAGGATGAAAAGACCTGAACCTTTAGAGAACATTAGGTACATTCCTAAAATGTCCTTTGTTGGTTATAAAAGTCTTGCAGTTCAAGGTTCCTTATGTGACTTTAGGGGGACGCCTGAGAGATTACCAGAACATTCCCATATGGTACTATTTTGGTCAGATAAAAACGTTCCCGATATGACTGTAGGAAGACGTTCCATGTTGGTTGTCCTGTGGTCACATAAGAACGTTACAGAAAGGACATTTGGAACATTAACAGAACATTCCCACATGGTACTATTTTGGTCATATCATAACATTCCTGATATGACTGTAGCGGGACGTTCCATATTGGTTATCCTGTGGTCACATAAGAATGTTACAGAAAGGACATTTGGAACATTAACAGAACATTCCCACATGGTACTATTTTGGTCAGATAAAAACGTTCCTGATATGACTGTAGGAAGACGTTCCATATTGGTTATCCTGTGGTCACATAAGAACATTACGGAGAGGACATTTGGAACATTAATAGAACATTCCCACATGATACTATTTTGGTCATATCATAACGTTCCTGATATGACTGTAGGAAGACGTTCCATATTGGTTATCCTGTGGTCACATAAGAACGTTACAGAAAGGACATTTGGAACATTAACAGAACATTCTTACATGATACTATTTGGTCATATCATAACGTTCCTGATATGACTGTAGGAAGACGTTCCATATTGGTTATCCTGTGGTCACATAAGAATGTTACAGAAACGACATTTGGAACATTAACAGAACATTCTTACATGATACTATTTGGTCATATCATAACGTTCCTGATATGACTGTAGGAAGACGTTCCATATTGGTTATCCTGTGGTCACATAAGAACGTTACGGAGAGGACTTTTGGAACATTAACAGAACATTCCCACATGGTACTATTTTGGTCATATCATAACATTCCTGATATGACTGTAGCGGGACGTTCCATATTGGTTATCCTGTGGTCACATAAGAACGTTACAGAGAGGACATTTGGAACATTGACAGAACATTCCCACATGATACTATTTGGTCATATCATAACGTTCCTGATATGACTGTAGGAAGACGTTCCATATTGGTTATCCTGTGGTCACATAAGAACGTTACGGAGAGGACTTTTGGAACATTAACAGAACATTCCCACATGATACTATTTTGGTCATATCATAACATTCCTAATATGACTGTAGCGGGACGTTCCATATTGGTTATCCTGTGGTCACATAAGAACGTTACAGAGAGGACATTTGGAACATTGGCAGAGCATTCCCGCATGGTACTATTTTGGTCATATCATAACATTCCTGATATGACTGTAGCGGGACGTTCCATATTGGTTATCCTGTGGTCACATAAGAACGTTACAGAGAGGACATTTGGAACATTGACAGAACATTCCCACATGGTACTATTTTGGTCATATCATAACATTCCTGATATGACTGTAGCGGGACGTTCCATATTGGTTATCCTGTGGTCACATAAGAACGTTACGGAGATGACATTTGGAACATTAACAGAACATTCCCACATGGTACTATTTTGGTCATATCATAACATTCCTGATATGACTGTAGCGGGACGTTCCATATTGGTTATCCTGTGGTCACATAAGAACGTTACGGAGATGACATTTGGAACATTAACAGAACATTCCCACATGGTACTATTTTGGTCATATCATAACATTCCTGATATGACTGTAGCGGGACGTTCCATATTGGTTATCCTGTGGTCACATAAGAATGTTACAGAAAGGACATTTGGAACATTAACAGAACATTCCCACATGGTACTATTTTGGTCAGATAAAAACGTTCCTGATATGACTGTAGGAAGACGTTCCATATTGGTTATCCTGTGGTCACATAAGAACGTTACGGAGAGGACATTTGGAACATTAATAGAACATTCTTACATGATACTATTTGGTCATATCATAACGTTCCTGATATGACTGTAGGAAGACGTTCCATATTGGTTATCCTGTGGTCACATAAGAACGTTACGGAGAGGACATTTGTAACATTAATAGAACATTCCCACATGATACTATTTTGGTCATATCATAACGTTCCTGATATGACTGTAGGAAGACGTTCCATATTGGATATCCTGTGGTCCCATAAGAACGTTACAGAAAGGACATTTGGAACATTAACAGAACATTCTTACATGATACTATTTGGTCATATCATAACGTTCCTGATATGACTGTAGGAAGACGTTCCATATTGGTTATCCTGTGGTCACATAAGAACGTTACAGAAAGGACATTTGGAACATTAACAGAACATTCTTACATGATACTATTTGGTCATATCATAACGTTCCTGATATGACTGTAGGAAGACGTTCCATATTGGTTATCCTGTGGTCACATAAGAACGTTACGGAGAGGACTTTTGGAACATTAACAGAACATTCCCACATGGTACTATTTTGGTCATATCATAACATTCCTAATATGACTGTAGCGGGACGTTCCATATTGGTTATCCTGTGGTCACATAAGAACATTACGGAGATGACATTTGGAACATTAACAGAACATTCCCACATGGTACTATTTTGGTCATATCATAACATTCCTGATATGACTGTAGCGGGACGTTCCATATTGGTTATCCTGTGGTCACATAAGAATGTTACAGAGAGGACATTTGGAACATTGACAGAACATTCCCACATGGTACTATTTTGGTCAGATAAAAACGTTCCTGATATGACTGTAGGAAGACGTTCCATATTGGTTATCCTGTGGTCACATAAGAACGTTACGGAGAGGACATTTGGAACATTAATAGAACATTCCCACATGGTACTATTTTGGTCATATCATAACGTTCCTGATATGACTGTAGGAAGACGTTCCATATTGGTTATCCTGTGGTCACATAAGAACGTTACAGAAAGGACATTTGAAACATTAACAGAACATTCTTACATGATACTATTTGGTCATATCATAACGTTCCTGATATGACTGTAGGAAGACGTTCCATATTGGTTATCCTGTGGTCACATAAGAACGTTACAGAAAGGACATTTGGAACATTAACAGAACATTCTTACATGATACTATTTGGTCATATCATAACGTTCCTGATATGACTGTAGGAAGACGTTCCATATTGGTTATCCTGTGGTCACATAAGAACATTACGGAGATGACATTTGGAACATTAACAGAACATTCCCACATGGTACTATTTTGGTCATATCATAACATTCCTGATATGACTGTAGCGGGACGTTCCATATTGGTTATCCTGTGGTCACATGAGAACGTTACGGAGAGGACATTTGGAACATTAATAGAACATTCCCACATGATACTATTTGGTCATATCATACGTTCCTGATATGACTGTAGGAAGACGTTCCATATTGGTTATCCCAGGGCCGCTGGAAGTCATTTTGATCAGGGGGTGCTGTGAATTTTTTTTTTTTACAAAAACCTATGAGCCTATAGGCCCATTTAAAATACATTTTAAAAATAAATACATTGAGTTTCACACTACTTTATTGTCATATACACTTTAGTGCACACAGCAGGGTCTGAAACACACAGACATCAGATTAATATGCGCTATTAAGCAAAAATACTTATAACAATTCCAGGGGAAATTACTTTCGTTACATCTTCAGACATACATTACATATATATATTTACATACAACATATAATATTATAACAACATATACTATTAAATAAACTTCAAAATTTTCAATGTCCAGACGAACATATTTTACTTTCGTTTTTAAGTTAGGATCACACGTCGATTAACAGTGGTAAAATATTCTCACAATTACATACCTTATATAGACCTTTTTTTACTAAATAGTACTATCGCTGGCTTTTTTAACTTATAAATAATTCATACATTGAACAAAAATAATAATGGGTTTAGTTCCGATATTGTATACTTTTATAAAGAAATACATGCTGTGTAATTACATTTTTAGAATATATTAGGCTTTATATAAGGTTTGTACTCTAAAAATACTTTATTTGTTACAAACAAGAGATAAAGAATTTACAAACGTTCTCATTTCACCATATCCACAGGTAAAGAGTCATTATATACAATAAATTCGTGGGGAAGCATTTAAAAAACATTTAAAAATATATGCATTTGTTTAAAAGCAAAGCATTTATTTACTTAGCTACAGATGAAGCAGCCCTTTGCGCCTTCTAACGTCTCATAATCGGTTATCATTTATGTCCAAGACACTCAATAATAATCTTTTAAATTTTAAACCTTTAAAAAGGCGTGTTTGTGCTGCTTCGCATCCATGATAACAAACCCGCGTTGTCATCCCGTTAATATGCGCATATTATCAACGCGCTCTTTACTCTAGCAAAAGACACTCGCGTCGCGCATTGCGCCGGTTGTATAATAAAGTCCAAAGTCTCTCATGAGGGGACGAATGCCCATGGAGTTTAGAATTTCTGTGCGGGCATGCATCAGCCAAAGGTGTGTGAGTCTTTTTTGGGTCCTGGTGAGTGCGTACCATGTCTTCAAAAGACGCAAGGCGGAGAAGTGCGCTCGAATGAGGCCACGGAGATGGGTAGGCACATGAAATTAAAATCCAAAATACACGTAATAACCTACGTGTGTCAAAAATAATTTCCTAAAATATTCATAAGTAATATATAGACGGGGTTGCCGGTTTACAAACATTACAGGGTGCGCGAGCAACCAGGAGGCAGAAAGCCCGATTGGTGCGCTGATCCGCTACTGCAACAACCTTAATTATTGAAGCGTTCTTTATTGTTTGTATATAAATAAAACTTGATTTTAGTTGGAACTGTTTTTCTGTCTTTATTTTTGCAGTGTTACTGTGATACATGTATGAATTATAATGTTGGGCTAACGTAATAGTCACATTTACTGGTATGTTAACATCAGGCACCCAGCACTGACTCTGTTGGTAATATTATCCACGCAACAACTCCTTTGCATTTTGACTTACAGACACAGCTAGCCTACAACACAAGGCACGTCTCTTCTTTCTGCCTCTTGCAACCAGTTAATGACGTCGCCGAGCAACCCATCTATAAATTGTGCAAAACTTTTTACTTAAAAAAAAATCTCCCTCTCGCCAACAGGGGGTGCTGCAGCACCCGCAGCACCCCCACTTCCCGCGGCCATGGGTTATCCTGTGGTCACATAAGAACGTTACGGAGAGGACTTTTGGAACATTAACAGAACATTCCCACATGGTACTATTTTGGTCATATCATAACATTCCTAATATGACTCTAGCGGGACGTTCCATATTGGTTATCCTGTGGTCACATAAGAACGTTACGGAGAGGACATTTGGAACATTAATAGAACATTCCCACATGATACTATTTTGGTCATATCATAACGTTCCTGATATGACTGTAGGAAGACGTTCCATATTGGTTATCCTGTGGTCACATAAGAACGTTACAGAAAGGACATTTGGAACATTAACAGAACATTCTTACATGATACTATTTGGTCATATCATAACGTTCCTGATATGACTGTAGGAAGACGTTCCATATTGGTTATCCTGTGGTCACATAAGAACATTACGGAGAGGACATTTGGAACATTAATAGAACATTCCCACATGATACTATTTTGGTCATATCATAACGTTCCTGATATGACTGTAGGAAGACGTTCCATATTGGTTATCCTGTGGTCACATAAGAACGTTACAGAAAGGACATTTGGAACATTAACAGAACATTCTTACATGATACTATTTGGTCATATCATAACGTTCCTGATATGACTGTAGGAAGACGTTCCATATTGGTTATCCTGTGGTCACATAAGAACGTTACAGAAAGGACATTTGGAACATTAACAGAACATTCTTACATGATACTATTTGGTCATATCATAACGTTCCTGATATGACTGTAGGAAGACGTTCCATATTGGTTATCCTGTGCTCACATAAGAACGTTACGGAGAGGACTTTTGGAACATTAACAGAACATTCCCACATGGTACTATTTTGGTCATATCATAACATTCCTAATATGACTGTAGCGGGACGTTCCATATTGGTTATCCTGTGGTCACATAAGAACGTTACAGAGAGGACATTTGGAACATTGACAGAACATTCCCACATGGTACTATTTTGGTCATATCATAACATTCCTGATATGACTGTAGCGGGACGTTCCATATTGGTTATCCTGTGGTCACATAAGAACGTTACGGAGATGACATTTGGAACATTAACAGAACATTCCCACATGGTACTATTTTGGTCATATCATAACATTCCTGATATGACTGTAGCGGGACATTCCATATTGGTTATCCTGTGGTCACATAAGAATGTTACAGAGAGGACATTTGGAACATTGACAGAACATTCCCACATGGTACTATTTTGGTCAGATAAAAACGTTCCTGATATGACTGTAGGAAGACGTTCCATATTGGTTATCCTGTGGTCACATAAGAACGTTACGGAGAGGACATTTGGAACATTAATAGAACATTCCCACATGATACTATTTTGGTCATATCATAACGTTCCTGATATGACTGTAGGAAGACGTTCCATATTGGTTATCCTGTGGTCACATAAGAACGTTACGGAGAGGACATTTGGAACATTAATAGAACATTCCCACATGATACTATTTTGGTCATATCATAACGTTCCTGATATGACTGTAGGAAGATGTTCCATATTGGTTATCCTGTGGTCACATAAGAACGTTACAGAAAGGACATTTGGAACATTAACAGAACATTCCCACATGATACTATTTTGGTCATATCATAACGTTCCTGATATGACTGTAGGAAGACGTTCCATATTGGTTATCCTGTGGTCACATAAGAACGTTACAGAAAGGACATTTGGAACATTAACAGAACATTCCCACATGATACTATTTGGTCATATCATAACGTTCCTGATATGACTGTAGGAAGACGTTCCATATTGGTTATCCTGTGGTCACATAAGAACGTTACGGAGAGGACTTTTGGAACATTAACAGAACATTCCCACATGGTACTATTTTGGTCATATCATAACATTCCTAATATGACTGTAGCGGGACGTTCCATATTGGTTATCCTGTGGTCACATAAGGATGTTACAGAAAGGACATTTGGAACAGTTAATGTACGTTACCGCAGTGTTGCATTATGGGACGTGGGCGCCATGTTTAGAGGCACCGCCGACCGCTATGCCATTTAATTGTGGGCATGTTAAGCTAAAACTAGGTAAAATTGAAGAAGAACGGAAGAAATCGAGAAATTGAAAGAAAAAGAGAAGGGACCCTATCGGGAGAAACTAAATGCTACTGCCAAAAAACTTTATTTGGACAAATAAACAACATAGATCCATATGATTTAGCAGCCCAAGACTGGATTACGGACCTCCGCTTACATATCTGGTCAATTACCTTGTTTTTGCAGGACTTTATTCACACTTTGCAGGAGTTTAAGAACTATAAATCCCTTCAAGCTTATAGTAAGCTGACACTTCTTCTTTTGGAGTCATATGGTTGGCAAACCAGCTATTTACTGACAATGTGTTAATACCTTCGTATCTTAATGATTCTATAAAATAATTTCTCCGTTGTATTCTGTGCGATGAATCAACACATGTTCAAAGATGGCACTTCTGTTTTGGCCAAGTTATTAAAACAAACAAAATGCTAAATATTTAGCTAACGTTGTTATTTAAAGAGTCACAAGCAGTGGGTTTGAGCAGTTGCATTTAATAAAAAATATGTGTTACAATCGTCAAAATTGTCTAAATATTTATTTTTATAACTCATGTGTTTAGGGTGATCAGAAATGAATGAATGAATCGATCAATAACTTACATTTGCAAGTTAGTTTGACAGTGTTAGCATAAAAACAAGACGATTTAAGTGGTTCTGCTTTTATTAATCACAAATTACTGAATGACTGAAAATGCAGCGAACACACTCTCGCTGATACAGGGATTTTTTTGAGAAGTAAAAGTTTTTCTCCTGATTGCAGCAGGCAAACCATGCGATCCGGCGTCTTTTCGTCAGCTCCTGCACCGGCTTCCTTTGTTTTTTCCACGAATAAAAGCTGGAAAAACGTATTCCGTTGTTCAGTTTCCTCCCTGAACGATCGCGTGACCTGCTTGATCGAGCAGTACTGACCAAACATATCGAAGTTTATTAAAATCTCGACAGAAAATACAAAAACAACCTCCAACACATGAAATCAAATACAGCGGGATAGGACGCGTGCCTGCAAATATGGCGGAGTACACATAATACAACACCGCGTGACGTCAACTCCACATTCCCTACCCAGACAGCACGTTCAGTCTTACCGACGTCGGCAATTGGGGGGCACCAGCGGCAAAGTGTCGGTTGGGGTTTTTCCCCTGCACACAGAATAAAAGTAGGTGGGTAAACGATCGGCGCGATGAGTCTGCAGCCGGAGATCGGCAGAGGAACCGCGAACAACCTTTATGCCGACCGCGCCTCTTTTTTTCTTCACTAGATCTACGCAGTTGTTGGTCCACATCAAGCCGGCAGTGTAAGCGCGAAGGTATGTTGATTAAATATGATTGTGGAAATGTTTTCGATAAACGGATGCTAGAAATTGGCGTCGGAGGCAACGTTACATGTTTTTAGACTTGGTTTGTTGTTATAACTGTTGACTTGGGGTGCGTTTCCCAAAACCATAGTTGCTAACCTGTTGTGTTAGCAACTAGCTGGTTGGCAATGGAAAATAAGCAACATGGTTTTGGGAAACGCACCCCTGGTTAGTTATTATTAATATGTTCGCGTATTAAATATTTTTCAGTGAGTTGTTTTAGGGCTCAGTCACACCAAAAGCGCTTTAAACGCTTGCAAACGCAAGGCGCGACGCACTGACTTTTTTAAAAAAGAGCAGTGCAGCGCGGCTTTTCATATTGCTAAGCAACCACCGAGTCAGCTGTCTTGTCAATCAAATATTGAAGCGTGAGCGCTCTTTTGCTGTTAACTGTCATATTAGCAGAAACTTTAAAAAGAGGGCGCTTGCTCTGACCTTGTTTGAGGATAAGAGGAGCACAAACACACAGGAGAGAGTGAGCGAGTGAAGTCCGGTTCTTCAAAGCAACTGTAAACTTCCCTCGCCACAACGTAAGGCCCGCCTCTCCCCTCATTCGATTGGACAATGGAAGACGCGAATGACGTCAGGCGCTCCTCCGCTCTCAGCGCTCCTTCAAAAACGCGTGCGCGGCAGGCGGCAGAAAACCGCAAGGCGCTCGGCGCGCATAAACAGCGCGCAAACGCGCCCTGCCCATAGAATATCATTCAAAAAAGGCGCCTGCAACTGCCATAAACGCTTTTGGTGTGACCGAGCCCTTAGACAGTATTTTTGACGTGAGGGGATCGTTCGGTAAACAGTTAGGTAAACGGTAATAAATTGACGGACTGTCTTTTGTCTACACAAAAATGACATCTGTCATTTTATAATATGGACCCCTTACACTCTAAATGCATTTTTAATGATTTTGTCTAAGTGACATGCTTAAAATTAAAGGCAGCTCTTGTTGTGCGTTTTTATGGTAACGTTAAAAGTAGACCTGTCAATCAAAGAGCTAGTTTAGTACAAGTGCACAGCCACTGTAGACAGTCAGACAAAGTGGTTATTAAGTAATAAAGTGATAGGAAGTAAGTGTTTTTGGACACACACCTATTCATAAAATAGAGCCTTTATTTAACCTTTGTAATTTAGGCAAAATAAAATGTCTTTTCTGTTTTTTTCACTCAGGTAAATACGATGAAGGCATGGCTTGGTGGCCTCCAGAACCTTTTACAGGCCACGTGATCAAATAGCTTGCGCGCGCATTTCGGCCACGGAAGTGTTGTTGTTCCCCAGTGGTTCTCTAACCTGTTAGCAACTCAGAAAGTTTATTAAAACGGTTTCCCAGCATCAAAATGTCTGGTTGTTGCGTTTGGTTGCACTAATATAATATACTAATATACGTATATATGTATCTGGCCACTTTATATTTGGCCATCTGCTAATGTCTTCTATCCACTCCACTATAGTACACGGATCTGGTAGATGTGTTGAAAAAGTTGATAAGTCAACTTTTTAAAATAACTTTGTCTGTGTTACTTCACTGCTGATTCTTACCATACTTCCGTTGCCAAACTGCGTGCACCTACGTTGCCACATCATCATTGTGTACAAAGAGTAAAAGGGTCTATAAAGACTCATACAAAATACTCCAAAGTTTTTTCAAGAGGACATCACCCAACCCATCTAAAGGATGAAAACAATACTCTTGTTGAATACTACATGAGACAAGTGAGAGTGGGGGTCTATGTTGTTCTGATGTTACTCATTGTACTTTCTATGTTCGATGTGATCAATATGAAAACTAATCTTTGTAAAAACTTTTCATTTACAGACCATCCTGACTTAGATCACCATCACCACCATCATCCCCTGCATCGTGCCCTTCATCAGACACCCAAAATGCACCACAAACATCACAGGCGAAAAAGAAGAAAACGCACAACAAACCATCCAAAAAACCCTCCTCCCCCTTCCCTCCTACCTATGGCTGGAAACAACATAACAGTTGGCAAGTTGAATTAACTATTTTGACCTTAAAGGCTTATTTTTTTATCTTATTCACTGTATCCCCATAGTTAGATAAGTGCATACATACTCCTTTCATCTCTGTGCGTGCCGTAACTCTGTCTGATGCACCCACCGCTAGCTTAGCTTTGCACAATGACTTGAAGTAAATGGCTCCAGCTAGCATGCTGCTCCCAATAAGTGACAAAATAATGCCAACTTTTTCCTATTTATATGTTGTGATTTGTATAGTCACAACATGTACAAATAACAAGGTCATGTGAGACACAGCCATCTATTAATCATATACATACAGGGAACTATATTCTCAGAAGGCAAAGCCCGGCTACTTGGGTGCAGTGATTTGCTAGCAGCACCTGAGAAACCCCCGGTGAGGAGCAGAGAGTTCGGTCAGAGTTGTGCAGTTACTCCCCCCGGGTGGCGAGTGCTTCGCCTTCTGAGAGTGTGGTTCCCAGTATGTATACTGTTGAAGGATGGCTGTGTCGTGACCTTGTTGTTTGTGCACGGTGTGACTAAACAAATCACAACACATAAATAGGAAAATGTTGCTGTTATTTTGTCACTTATTGGGAGCAGCATGCTAGCTGGAGCCATTTACTTCAAGTCTTTATGCTCAGATAGGCTAGCGGTGGGTACGTCAGACAGAGTTACGGCACGCACAGAGATGAAGGGGTATGTATGCACTTGTCTAACTCTGGGGGTGACTGTGAATGAGCTAAAATCCCAAAAAGTCAGCGTGTTCCTTTAAGTTTCCATATGTCCATTAGAAAATTGGGGGGATAGTTCACCCAAAAATGAAAGATAATGTCATTAAGGACTCACCCTCATGTCGTTCCAAACTTGTAAGACCTCTGATGTTTTATGTTTAGTCCGAGAGCTTTCTGACCCTACATTGAAAATCTATGCACGGTATACTGTCCATGTCCAGAAAGATGATAAGAGGCATGATCAGGGTTGCCATTTGACATCGGTGGGTCGGTTGGAATGTGTTGGGGCATCCGGGATGCATCTTGGTCCAAAAGTGACAAATTTATTCAGCATTCTCTTCCATGTCTCGTGTGTAGCGCATGTGTCTGACTAAAGTCTTGTGACGCAGATGGCGTGTTATCCTCAGATATGTTTGTGAATTTTTTTCACATTTACAGCATTCGTCTCCCTCAGACTGTAAACGAAGCTCGGGCGCACAAAAAAAAAGCGGGGACGCACCTAATAACACATCAGCCACGTTGTACGTCAGCTGCGTCACTGCAGTCATGTGACTTTAGTCTCGTGTGCGTTCAAAACAGAACCGGAAGAGAAGACAATGCTGAATGATGTCGTAATTTTGTTTTTTTTTTGGACCAAAATGCATCTTCGATGCCTCAACACATTTCAACCGACCCACCGATGTCAAATGGCTACTTTGATGATGTTTTTTATTACCTCTCTGTTCCTGGACAGTATACTGTGCATAGATTTTCAATGGAGGGTCAGAAAGCTCTCAGACTAAATCTAAAATATCTTAAACTGTGTTTCGAGGATGAACGGAGGTCTTACCCTCATGTCGTTCCAAACTCGTGAGTCATTAATTACATTATTTTCATTTTTGGGTGAACTCTCCCTTTAATTACATGCTCATACTTTAATTATGCCTGATAAGAATTTGTAATATTTGTGTTTAAACATTTTTCGAATTTTAATCCTTGTTTTTAAATGGCCATGACAGTGACAAAAAGGAAGCAGCCTTCTCTAGCCCACCCAAGTTTCCATCAAAGGAGCAAGCCTAGTAAGACATTTTATGTGTATAATGCTGCACTTCTCATACAGCGAATATCAGATATAGATATCTAAGGTGCAAATCTTATGGTTGATGTGCCTTTTTGATCATCTTTCTGTTGTAACCTTTTATAATCTTCTTGAAATGTCAGTAAGAAGAAAGCTGGCTAACCCTCCCACCCCTTGTTTAACTCCTCCAGCCCATCCCACATCATTGTAGAGTGAAGGTAAGTGTACCCTATATAGTAAAATGCATCAGGTCCCTAAATTCAAGCAGACACAATGTACTCCACAGGTCCACAGCACATACCATAGTTTGATGTTCCAGAGATATGATTTTTGAGTTTATATTAGTAGTGTGATCAGTAAACCAAGGTTTTCTGTCTTTCCAAGAGACTGCGGTTAATATTCAGAAAGAGGCGCAGAGAACTGAAGGCTTTCCTGACTGTAAGCCATTTAAAACGCAGACAATGAAAACACTGACACGTGTGTGTGTGTGTGTAGAAATGTGTGGCAATTACTCAGCCCACTGACATTAGTTTATCTAATTGTGATAAACTTGACTTACTGTTCACTCCAATAATTTCGTTTTTCTGTATTTTCTAGTGACACCGAATAATAACGAAGGCCTGTGTGCTTTGCAGCAGCCTCCACGTCACCCTCTTCCAGGGCTCCGTCAGAGGACTAACGATAGTAAGATATTTTACATGTAATGTATGAATCTGCACTTTTTACTCAGAACATCATACTGAGGTAGTAAAACAATACATTTCAGAATAATTCAATAGCAAATGAATTAGGGCCAGATTTTAAAATCAAGCTGGATCTGGGCCATTTGTGTTTTTTCCATTTTAAAGGATAATTCCGGTATTTAACACTTTGAGTCTCATTTCTGGTTTGTTTTGGATGAACTACAGTGATGGACACAGAAATTTTGACAATGGGTCGTGTCTTTAGTTTTTGACTCGTTTAGAAGCGTCTCTTGACTGCTTCAGAATGGAAGTCAATGGCCACGCACAAACACGTCACCAAAACAACACTTAACGTTCATTTTCATAACTGTGCTACTCACCGAGTGGTTCGTGGTGTTCGTTGATGACCAAAAACAAGTTGTGTAGCGAAATACAGTTTCTGTCGTGTTTTATTTGGCATTTTGTAAAATTACATTGACTTCAATTGGAAGACTCATTGCTCGCTGATATATCACTCCGCCGCCGGGAAACAGAAAAGGGTCGGTTTACATGTGGTTGTAGTTTTTTCGCTTGGTTTCTCTCAGAATAAATTTTTCCCATTATTGTAGGGCTGAACCAGAATATTCGAATATTTGTTCCGTGGGTTGACATTCGATTTTCAGTTTTGAGATTCGAATATATATATATATATATAAATATTTTACAGCGTTAATGCAGAGCTTTTGCCAAGCAGGAAGTGCGCTTCACGCTCCCGCTCTATAGGTGGCGCAGAGAGACCAACATCCATAGCCAACAGCCACCAAACTTCACCAGTGCAAGAGATCGCCTCAAACGGAAAGCGCACTTCCTGCTTTGGCATTCACGCTAATAGTGTTGTAAATAACGTTCAGTTTCTTGCAAAAACTGATTGATTTGCTTCACAAGACGTCAATATGTCACACGGACTTATGGGGGATTGCTGTTGTATTGGATATATATGCTTTAGCTCTTAAAGTGTGCGGATCTGTTGACTTGCATGACGGAGCACTGGGGTTTCTGCAAAATATCTTTATTGTTCTGCTGATGAAAAAAAAACATATTGGATGGTCTAAGTGTTACAAATAAACTTGATTTTGAAAGTATGCTACCGTTTTATTACAGTTTGTTGGACTACGTTCATTCATGCTTCAGACTCAAATATAGAGCGGAAGTATATATGCGGTTGTGAGGTATCTGAAAAAATAGTTCCACTATAGCAAATAACACGGATTGAAATCATACATTGCGCCAATATATTTGTTTTTAATCATCAACGAACACCACGAACCACTCGGTGAGTAGTACAGTTTTGAAAATGAACGTTAAGTGTTGTTTTAATGACATGTTTGTGCATGGCCATTGACTTCCATTCTGAAGCAGTCAAGAGACGCCTCCAAACCAGCCGAAAAGTCAAGACACGACCCACCGTCAACATCTCTGTGTCCATCACTGTAGTTCATCCAAAACAAACCAGAAATGAGACTTAAAGTGTTAAATACCGGAATTATCCTTTAAGTGATTACATCAGTGAATGAGGACCTTCTTCGTACTGAATGTAAGTTTCCGTTAAATATGTGATGCATAGACCCTTTTACAGCCCACGTGATCAAATAGTTTGTGCGCGCATTTCGGCAACGGAAGTGTTGTTGTTCGCCAGTTGTTCTAACGTGTTAGCAACTCAGAAAGTTTATTAAAACGGTTTCCCAGCATCAAAATGTCTGGTTGTTGCGTTTGGTTGTACTAATATAATATACTAATATACGTATATATAAAGAGTTTGGTCCCAAATAAACGCCATTTTTGAAAAAAATGAGTTGCTGCCAGAATCAGTATTATATCAGGTCAATATTAAAAAGTACATTCTTAATTTTAAGCAAAATCCAATATACGCCGTTTTATTCTGTCATCTTTTCTCCCTTTTTTCCCAAAATGCAATAAACGCCACTCCTCCTTTTCTACAGAATGCCATAAATCCGCTCCACAGTTTGCAGCGCACTATTGCAAAACAATGGCGGCGCGTTGAGTACACGGAATACTAGTTTTCCTCATCTACTTTGTACTTCGTGATCAACAAACAAACAAAAACAAAATAATACTTTAATAGCATTGATAAACCTGCGATGGTTTTCTGTGACGGGAAAGAAACGTAAGCCATCAACATCTAATAATTTACGCAAGAGACACTCGGGAGACGGGTGCTTGTTTGCCCGGGCCGACAACATCAAGTTTCTGTCATGCAAACACATTGACCCCAGCGGATCTTATGAAAAACTTTCCATAATTTTACTCAAAGTCAACGAAAATCGAGCAGGACCAAAACATTTTACAGCTGATCGCTGTGAAACACGTTAAGCGACGACGTCAAGTATAACCGCATCAATGACAGTGTTCTTAATATCACAAAGTAAGTGTTTTGATTAATGCCATTAATGTTTATATTTTTAATTGGTGTATACCACTAGTCAACTAAATGAATAACATGGCAAAGATGAATGCACATTTATAAAGGCTATTGATTCAATAGATTTATTGCATTTTGTGGAAAAAATAATCTGTTTTTATAATAAATCTTTGAAAATCAAGTTATGGATTTGATTTTTTTTTATGTTTTTATAACCTAAAGATGCTATGTGAAAGTTTGTAACAGAAAATAGTGGTTTTCATCTTGTCACTTTCTTGGTATAGAAAACACGTTTTTAACAAAATTTGTCAAAATGGATTTATTGGGTTTTGGAACCAAACTCTTCATATGTATCTGACCACTTTATATTTGGCCATCTGCTAACGTCTTCTATCCACTCCACTATAGTACACGGATCTGGTAGATGTGTTGGAAAAAGTTGATAAGTCAACTTTTTAAAATAACTTTCTCTGTCTGTGTTACTTCACTGCTGATTCTTGCCATACTTCCGTTGCCAAACTGCTCGTGCATACGTTGCCACGTCACCATTGTGTACAAACAGTAAAAGGGTCTATTGGGTCTTTAAACTTGTGGGTGTAAGCGCACTTGAAAAGTTTGAGAGCAAAAAGCCTACATACTGTTTAGCAGTTTCACAATCTAATTTTATCATTTCATAGTGACAACCGTTAATTGGCAGCAGGAAGATGAATATGAAGGGCTGGGCTCTCCTGAACATAAGCTGTTTAGCATGCAGATCAAGAACACACTGAGACAGGCACACACACACAATACACAGCGCACACACAGCACAGTCCTACATAAAATGGGGAATGACAAAAATGACAGAAAAAGTTTTAGAACCACTGCTGTGGGGTCACTTATTTAGCTCTGTTATTTGGACCTGGGTGATGCTGTTCTTTGTGTAACGGGACTTTTTCTGTATTTCCTAGTGCCACAAGATGATTGGCAGCAAGACACACCCAGTGATGAAGGGATGTGCTCTCCTTAAATCACAGCCCATATCTCAGGTACTCCTGAGTAAGTCCTACAATGTGTTGAAACAACATGATTTTATTTTTTGCAAAATGCTCTGACTTTTCTGAATTGTCTTTTTAGAAACCATCCACGAAGATGTATAGACTTTTGTGCTGTCTTATTTTTTTCTGTTGCTTATTACATTATTACATTTTTTTTTAGGTGCTGTGTTAAGAAATCCTGCCTACAAAGTTCCACTGAGGCTGATATAAAGATGACTGTGAGAAACTGGCTGCGGCTGTCTGAGCAGAGACAGGAATGGGGGCGGCAAAGGCGGGACAAGCAAGCATCTTAAGTGAAATAATTGATTGGACTGATTCTGGAGTATGACTTATTCTGGAGGGAATTTCTTATTTTTGTTGCAGTTTGCTATGGGACGGTTTCAAGGACAGGGATTAGACTAGTTCTAGACTAAAATAAATGTAAGAGCTGTCCAAACTGAAAACAACTTGCACTGACATATCATAAAATACATCAGTGTCTTTTGTGATGCTTCAAAATGCACACAAGTAATGTTTTTATTAAGACATGTTATTAAAACTAGTTATATTTCAGAATTAAACGAAGGCCTAGTCCCGGTTTAAGATAATCCCTGTCCGGGAAACCACCCCAAAGTGTAATTTGTGGAGTGTTAAAATAAATGAAACTGCCTTTGCAAAAACAAAGTAAAAAAAATTTCCAGATGCCCTTCTGTTTTGTTATTTCTCCTGGAAAACTCACTGATCCATTTTTTTCTGTTAGACTGACATTTACCAGGTTGTCATATTGTGTATGAAATACACCCTACACATAACAATCACTTACTTTCAATTTAAACTTTTTTTGTCATAAAACCTGGCAACTCAAAAGGAAGCGGCTGCAGACTGCGCAGCCACGGACGGAGTCTTGCATGCAAGTGGGCTAGTTGCCTACTTCTCAACTAGCTCTTGTCAAATTGTTAGGGAAGAAATTTTATGATTAACACAACATAAACTGTTATTGAGTGTTGATTGTTGTTGACACACAATATGAAATGAGTTAGCCTGCAGGGGTCTCCAACATTGTGAGCAAGGGCTACAACAATATGTATAAAACAATCTGGAGGGCTACTTTTTTATTTATTCTACTCAAAACTTTTTTGTTTTACTTACTGATTTTATTTTATTTTACTTTTTGATATGTTTTAGTATTGTTTAATATGTTAACATACGTAAACCAAGCCAAGTTAATATAAAACATATGTATGTAATAAATAAATATTACAATTGAGACTAATAGAATGTGCTGGCACCATGGAGACCCCTGGCCTAAACAAATCAATTATATAACGGTGGGTTCCTGACGCCTCGCTTCCTTTAACACTGGAACAGCTGCTTTATAAGCATGCCTTGACGTTTACAGCGATGCAGCCGAAAATCAGCTGTGTTCAATGGGAGAGCGAAGAGGATCGCGCCGCATATAGGTCATAATAATTAGGGCGGGTTTACGTTGGCTCACGGTCGGCGATCATTCTAATGCCACCATCTTCCCGATGTCTTGCCTATTAGCTACCGATCTCCATAAGACATCTCACCGAGGCACTTTATGTCGGGCAAGTACATGCGCCCCAACGTCGGTAAGAGCTAAATTGCTGTCTGGGTATAGCTGTTTCTCAATATTACTTTCTCTAGTCCACAAAATGTAATTTAAACATAAGTTCAGGCGAGAATATATATGTATTATGTTCAAATTTGCAGTCGGTTTGTAAAGTGAAGGCCAATTTTAAAGTTTAATTTCAAAAAGTCGGAATGTTACCGGCGCGACCACTGGGTGTCAGTGATGTTCTTCCCCAGAGAGAACTTCTCCCTTCCCCCACACAGACACGTAAGACTCCTCCTGCCACAGCACGCTACCTGACGCGGGAATTTACATCACCTCAGGATTCATAAACGGGTTTTCATCGACTTATCTTTGATTTATTTGAAGGAAAAGGTTTGTGTCATTGTTTTTAATCATTTAAACTATTTCTGAATGCAAAAGTATGCAAAATGATGGTTCACAAGACATAACTCTTATTAAAAGTTTTATTAGCGTCCGTTGGCTAGTCTGTAATGCTCAGTAAATCTATATGTTTGCTTTTAAATGATTTAAATATTTCGTTTGATCAAACGTTTTATGAAATATGTCTAAAACATGGCTTGTTTTAATAATTTTAGAAACGTTATGTAACGTATTCTAATGGTTTAGTAATTCAGTTTAAAACAGATAACGTTGATATGAGGAAGAAACGTGTACGTTTTAAATAAATAATCGTTTGTTGTAAAAGTTGAAATCAAACTGATGCTTTTAATATCATGTTTAGATCATGAAACTCTAGCCTTGAGTTCAGAGACAGGGTCACACATTGTGAACTCTCATTTGGTCTGTGTAAGTTACAGACATTTTTGTCTTCTTCAAATGTTTTTGATGATGCCCACTTAAATCACAGTTTTGCCTCTTTTCCTCAGACCCTGATGGATAAAAGATGGATATTTTTTTTCTGGAGACGCTAAAACAATGTCACTTTGAGGTTCTGATACCAGCTTTTACAAAGTTATTTACAGGTAACATGAAAATGCACTTGTTTTTTATTATTTAAAGTGATATGTTGATAATACAATGAGGCATATCAAAGCATTTCTTTATTAAGAATCCCTGCTTATTTTGCTGTGAGTATGTCATTTTCAAAAGTGGTATGTAAGGTTGCACGATTAAAGGAATAGTTCACCCAAAAGTTATATTAAACTCATGATTTACTCACCCCCAAGCCATTCGAGATGCATATGTCCATCATTTTTTAGACAAACACATTTTGAGATATTTTAGAAAATTTCTTAGATCTTTCAGTTAATCAAATGTAATGTTACAGGGTCTACTCCTTCACGTCCCAAAAATGTGCACCCATCCTTCACTAAAGAAATCCAAATGGTTCCACGATGATAAACAAAGGTCTTCTGGGGGTGATCCATGCCGTTTTTTGTAGAAATATCTATATTTAAACTTTATAAACAAAAATACTAGCTTCCAGTAATACCGCCATCTTAGACTCCTCTGTATTCAGGACAGCTCTCATCTTGAATGCGGACGCGACCAAGATGGTGCCATTAGCAGAAGCTAGTTATTTTTGTTATAATTCTACAACAACACTGCACGGACTACCCTCAGAAGGCCTTTGTTTATTATCGTGGAGCCATATGGATTTATTTTGTGAAGGATGGATGCAAATATTTTTGGACTTGAAGGAGTGGACCCCATAACTTTACATTTGATTAACTGAAAGATCTAAAACATTTTCTAAAATAACTAAAAATGTGTTAGTCTGAAAAATGATGGACGTATGCATCTTGGATGGCTTGAAGGTGAGTAATCATGGGTTCAATATCATTTTTGGCCCAACTATCTCTTTAATTGTATACAATTGTCAAGCCCATCTCATCGGTAAAGCCGGTTCTGTGATTCGAAGTAAATTGCCATCATCTGAAAACAGGTAAAGCACCATTTACTACACGCAGCCGTAGTTCACTCACAAGCTAGCCCATATAGCATTCATTATCGCATAAATTTACATTAAAGTTTTATTGAAAATGAATGCATGATTTGTCATTTTCAGAGTTAACAAGACTTCTCTGTGTTATTCCGTGACCATGCTGAAAAGCTATTTGAAACTTGGGCACTGCATTTTACGGACAGAATCCTGCAACTTCCCAGCCAAGAACCAAGAGCATCAACAAATCACCTCCAGGTACACTTGGGAATACAATAGTTGTTTGCTGAGTATTATGACAGTAAAGTTACTAATTTAACCTAAACATTTTTCTCTACAGAACCCCATGATGATATTCCAACTCCTGTCTACAAAAGTGGGAAGAAAATCTTAAGTTTATGTAAGTAATGGAGGTATTGCACACTTTACTTTGCAAGCAACCTAAAACATTTAATATTTTGTTTGTGAACTAGCAAGAAGACATGTTTACAAGTAGGAATAGAGTGAAAACTCGGACAAGAAAAATTGTCTTTTACTCGCAACTCTAAAACATTAACTTTAGGGACAAACGTTAAAGGAATAGTCTACTCATTTTTAATATTAAACTATGTTATTACCTTAACTAAGAATTGTTGATACATCCCTCTATCATCTGTGTGCGTGCACGTAAGCGCTGGAGTGCGTTGAGACACTGCAATAGCATTTAGCTTAGCCCCATTCATTCAATGGTACCAATCAGAGATAAAGTTAAAAGTGACTAGGGCTGAAACGATTCATCCAGTTACTCGATTTACTCGATTAAAAAAATTCCTCGAGGCAAAAATTCTGCCTCGAAGCCTCGTTAAATTCCTATGACGCGCACTACACGCGCCGAGATCTGATTCACACGGACCGTTGTTCAATGTTCAGGAAGGACATCATAGCACGTGGTTCATTTTGAATTTAGTTCAAAACATCCACTGCTGTTTCACCAAGCATCGATGAAACAAGGTAACGTAGCTTCCGCTGATTTTAATCCCATACTGTATTTGTAGCGATGTCGTTATGCGGTTTGACTAGATATGATGTTTAGCGTTGATGTTTTTAAGTAGTAAACGTATTCACGTTCAATTGCAGGAGAGTATATAGCTTAAAAAAGAACTCCTTCACACACGATCGCGCAATGCATCACATATGCTTAAACTTTAATGTAGCCACGCAACAATAATTTCAGCATGCATTTACTGTATACAGCGGGACGTGATGTTGTGATTTTTCAAACGGATTCTTAACCTAAAATGCACCGCAATGCAAGTGATGCAAACCAAATGCAGCGTTCTATTGCAATGAAGCAACTGGTCTGACTGGGGTATCGCTCTTCCTCATGCACAGAAGAATGCGTGCACACACACGAACACAGGTGTCACGTGCGCGCACAGTCACAGGTTGTTACCATAGCAAATAGGCTCACCCCAGAAATGATATATTATATGTTAGTAACCTAATGGTAAATGCTGCAGGTGTAGAAATGTGCATAAACCAGATATTTACTTTGATGTCAGGGCTAGATTACAGCATGAAACCTGTTGTGCATATTAATAAATTAAAGTGTTTAATTGTTGGCACTGGCACTTATAAACACTAAATGGGTAAAATTGAAATAAATAGGCTTATTTTTTTGGAGCCAAATACCTCTGTTTTTTTAGAAATAAAAGCCAAATGCTTGAACATTTTACAGCCAAGTCATTTTCGTGATGCATTATTTGTTTTGGTTGTTTAAAAACACACACAATATTTTTATCCGATTAATCGATTAATCGATCGATTCAGTGCTAGATTAATCGATTACAAAAAGAACTGATAGCTGCAGCCCTAGAAGTGACCAAACACATCAACGCCTGAAAAGTCCGCTTCCCTTCTCACTCTCATAATGGGAGAGGGAGTGTGTTACTGCGCCGAGTCGAAGTACTCCCAAAAGTGCTATTACACCATAAAATATAGTTCCTCTTTTAAATCCGCTTAGAAAAGCGCTATGTTTTATTTTGTACCACCAAACTTGCTCGTACAACTAAACGTTGATGTGTTTGGTCACTTCTAACTTTATCTCTGATTGGTACCATTGAATGAATGGGGCTAAGCTAAATGCTATCGTAGCGTCGCAGCGCGCTCCAACGCTTACGTGCACACACACAGATGATAGAGGGATGTATCAACTCTTCTTAGTTAAGGTAATAACATAGTTTAATATTGAAAATGAGTAGACTATTCCTTTAATGTCCAGCCCTGTATTCATTACATAATATATGCTAATAAAGTGTTGGCTATATTAAGTAATAAGGGCAAGTATGCAGGTTGTTGCAAAATCTAAAAAATCGGGCTTACTGCCAGGTAAAGTGACGTGGCAGAATCTGAAATTACTGTGAATCTGAGTTATTGGCATGAACAAAGAGTATATTGTAAGGTTATTGAAATAAAACAGAAATTTATACATTTCATTACAATTAAACTAGATTACATTTGTGTGTATGAAATATGAATTGTTTGGTTTTGTATAATAATGCTGCATCATGCATTTAGCGTCTTTGCCTGCATTCTAAGTGTTTTGTCTGTTTTCAACAGGTTGGGACCAACATGGTTGCATTCTTCTGAGAGGCTGAGGTGACAAAACCATTCCCATTTGTCCTTGAATTGGAAGATGACGATCTCTGCCATCAAGCCTTCGTTGTTTTTGACAGACAGTCACTCCAGCAATACACCCTCCTTGGTGATGTTGACATGTTTTAAACTTTTTTTATGTTTTGGACATTAATTTTACTAAGCAGTGCACATCAGTGTGGGTGTTTTTGAAGACTGTTGTTTACAAACTCCCAAGAACGGAATTCCTTTCTATAAGAAGTCTGTGTAGTTATTTGTCATGCTAAGGTGATTTTTCATGTTGATCATATATTGACTGTTTGTGCAACTTAGTGTTGGTCTTATGTGTTACATTAACCATTTCTTATTACACGGTTCTCTAAAATGCTAGTTTCTGATTGGCCAGTCGTGACATTCTACTACTGCTCAAAACTAAAAACTCCAATGCTGCAAATCATTTTGACAGGTACAGTGTTATATTACACAAAAAATAAATATCAATGTCTATTAATTACATATCCGACATTAAATTTACAAATGACTAAACCAATGTGTTTGTGACATTTGTCCTGAAGAAACTGTTGTGTCTTTTTTCTGTGATGACATGCTGCCAATACATTATCCCTTGTACAACTTTTTACTTGATCTAATTGTAATGTTAATTTTAGATTGTGAGATATAATACTAATATATATTTTTTTTATTAGAAAGTTGATTGTTTGTGTAGGGCTATGTACTCTTTTAATGTTCATGTGCAATAAATATGCTTTTTCAATTAAATCTATGCTTTGTTATTTATAGACACCACAATGAAAGGTATGAAAGCAATTTAAACCACAAAATTTTAGCTTTAAACACATTAACCAAACGTTGGGTTGTTTCAACCCAACAAAAAGTTATTTCTACCCAACAGATGGGTTAAAAAATCAACCCAACTGGGTTCCATAAGACGTTCCATATTGGTTATCCTGTGGTCACATAAGAACGTTACGGAGAGGACATTTGGAACATTAACAGAACATTCCCACATGATACTATTTTGGTCATATCATAACATTCCTAATATGACTGTAGCGGGACGTTCCGTATTGGTTATCCTGTGGTCACATAAGAACGTTACAGAAAGGACATTTGGAACATTAACAGAACATTCCAACATGGTACTATTTTGGTCAGATAAAAACGTTCCTGATATGACTGTAGGAAGACGTTCCATATTGGTTATCCTGTGGTCACATAAGAACGTTACGGAGAGGACATTTGGAACATTAACAGAACATTCCCACATGGTACTATTTTGGTCATATCATAACATTCCTGATATGACTGTAGCGAGACGTTCCATATTGGTTATCCTGTGGTCACATAAGAATGTTACAGAAAGGACATTTGGAACATTAACAGAACATTCCCACATGGTACTATTTTGGTCAGATAAAACGTTCCTGATATGACTGTAGGAAGACGTTTCATATTGGTTATCCTGTGGTCACATAAGAACGTTACAGAGATGACATTTGGAACATTAACAGAACATTCCCACATGGTACTATTTTGGTCATATCATAACATTCCTGATATGACTGTAGCGGGACGTTCCATATTGGTTATCCTGTGGTCACATAAGGATGTTACAGAAAGGACATTTGGAACATTAACAGAACATTCCCACATGGTACTATTTTGGTCAGATAAAAACATTCCTGATATGACTGTAGGAAGACGTTCCATATTGGTTATCCTGTGGTCACATAAGAACGTTACAGAGAGGACATTTGGAACATTAACAGAACATTCCCACATGGTACTATTTTGGTCAGATAAAAACGTGCCTGATATGACTGTAGGAAGACGTTCCATATTGGTTATCCTGTGGTCACATAAGAACGTTACGGAGAGGACATTTGGAACATTAACAGAACATTCCCACATGGTACTATTTTGGTCATATCATAACGTTCCTGATATGACTGTAGGAAGACGTTCCATATTGGTTATCCTGTGGTCACATAAGAACGTTACGGAGATGACATTTGGAACATTAACAGAACATTTCCACATGGTACTATTTTGGTCATATCATTACATTCCTGATATGACTGTAGCGGGACGTTCCATATTGGTTATCCTGTGGTCACATAAGAATGTTACAGAAAGGACATTTGGAACATTAACAGAACATTCCCACATGGAACTATTTTGGTCAGATAAAAACGTTCCTGATATGACTGTAGGAAGACGTTCCATATTGGTTATCCTGTGGTCACATAAGAACGTTACGGAGAGGACATTTGGAACATTAACAGAACATTCCCACATGGTACTATTTTGGTCATAACATTCCTGATATGACTGTAGCGGGACGTTCCATATTGGTTATCCTGTGGTCACATAAGAACATTACAGAAAGGACATTTGGAACATTAACAGAACATTCCCACATGGTACTATTTTGGTCAGATAAAAACGTTCCTGATATGACTGTAGGAAGATGTTCCATATTGGTTATCCTGTGGTCACATAAGAACGTTACGGAGAGGACATTTGGAACATTAACAGAACATTCCCACATGGTACTATTTTGGTCATATCATAACATTCCTGATATGACTGTAGGAAGACGTTCCATATTGGTTATCCTGTGGTCACATAAGAATGTTACAGAAAGGACATTTGGAACATTAACAGAACATTCCCACATGGTACTATTTTGTTCAGATAAAACGTTCCTGATATGACTGTAGGAAGACGTTCCATATTGGTTATCCTCAGTGTTGGGGGTAACGAGTTACAAAGTAATGGATTACAGTAACTATATTACTTTTTTGGGTAACGAAGTAAAGTAACGCATTACACTAATAATATTGGTAACTACACTACTTTACTAGACTATAGGAACGCGCTTTCCTGCGTTACCCAAGCAGTGTTTGTCTGGGTGTAAAGTTTTGTCTGTTTAAGTGGTGCGTGCATGAATGTGCCTGTACGTGTGCCAATGCCATAGACATTAATTTTGACGTAGCTGCTGGTGCAAAGGGGAGCGGGAAATGAAGACGGAGGGTTTCGGCCACTGGGGCGATCAGCTTATTGCTCGAAAGGACAAAAATATTTGTGTGAAATGCACACTATGCCCACACGACAAGTGTCTTTCAACTGCTGACAACGCAATGAGCAACCTGTCTGAGCATTTGTAAGTCCAGCATGGCAATACAAAACTTGTGGCGAAAGATCCTGCTTACCGGTCATTTAAAGCAGAGGTCCCCAACCACCGGGTCGCGACCCAGTACTGGGTCGTGGACAAGTTGCCACCGGGTCGCAAGAACGTCCCGAAAAAAATTTGTATAATAGCCACGTAATAGCTTAATCGGGATTTTTTTGTACTTTAAGAGCCGACATCAAATAACATCGATCATTTCCACTTTTGTACAGAGCCGCGCTCTCTCTCTTTTTCTCCACCTCTCTCTCTCTACCAGCGCATCAGCGATCACATTGTGGTCATTAGAGTTTAAGCATACAGTACTTTTAAAACACAATCGATCAAAGAATTGCGGAGGTATGACTTTATGAATCATTTGCAAAAGTACGTCGCAATGATGTACATATGCGGAGACGTTCAACTGTGTGACAGCGCAAATGACTGAAAAGTAATATTTTATTCTTCTTTAAAACAACTTGAGAATTATCCATCGATTGTAGCACCATGATCAAAATAAACTATTAGGCTAATAATGTTTTAACGGCTACACTTTTAACGTAGGTTTGAAAGGAACCTAAACTTGTCAATCATCATTAATCATGGTAAACGTGAGTCTCCGTGCCTCTGCGCCCAGTCGCAATCCTTCTGGCATCTCTCCTCCTTCACTGCATTTTTCTTCTCTTCTGTTACTTGGAATTGGGTCTCGAGCCCCAACCAAGATTCGAGCTGCCTTCTAGAACAGCAAGCCAAGTTCGTTTAGGTTCCATTAATTATTAAGACGAAATGGGCAGGCAAACTAGTAAAAACAATCAAAGTAAAAGACAATCCGCCAAAATATGGTTTTACACGTCTATAGAAAATATACTATAGCCTAAATAAAGCAATTATTAATTTTCCTAAAGCATGGTTGTTATCTTTACTTCCATTTAAAACGTAAATTTCGAAAAGGAGGATTTTCAGCACGTTTGAACAGCAACTGGATAACATTACATGTGACTTAGGTCAGAGAATAGAGGTGGATCCTCGTAAAGTTAGCAAGTTATTTAGAGGCTTATGCTCAAAAAAAGCTACAGGTCCTGATGGGATTTCTACCATTTTGCTAAAAAGCTGTGCTACAGAACTAACTAAAGCCTTCTGCCCTATCTTTCAACGTTCAGTGGATTCTCACATCATTCCATCAATTTGGAAAAAATCTATAATCGTACCAATTCCTAAGAAAAATAGTCCAGTTAACAATAGTGATTTTAGACCTGTAGCGTTAACTTCCAATGTTATGAAGTGTTTCGAAAGATTTGTTATATTAGAGTTAAAGGAGCAGGTTAAGCCATTCCTAGATCCACTACAGTTTGCGTACAAGGCCGGCCGAGGCACTGAGGATGCTGTCAATTGCATCACTTGGTTAACACTCACCTGGAACATGCCCAAGCGTATGCTCGTTTACTTTTTATGGATTTTAGTTCGGCTTTTAATACACTACAGCCCATTGTACTGATTAATAAGTTAACAGAGCTAAATGTGAACCCTTATTGTATTAAGTGGTTTTATTCTTTCTTAACTAACCGGACACAACAGGTCAGGGTTAATAATTCCTACTCAAAAGTGGAAAGTACGAATACGGGGCTCCGCAGGGCTGCGTTAGCTCACCCATTTTATTTACATTATATACTAATAAGTGTGTCGCTAGTCAAAACAATACGTTTTTTATAAAATATTCTGATGACACAGCTGTTCTCAGTCTATTGACCAGGCAAACAAATATTACAGAATACTTCTCTGCTGTTGATAAATTTGTTGGCTGGTGCGACAGGAACTTTTTACAATTAAATGGAACGAAGACAGTGGAAATGATTTTTGACCCAAAACATGTGGGAGACCACAGTCCAGTTACTATACATGGTATCAATGTCGAATAGGTTTCCTCGTATAAATACTTGGGAATTTATATGGATAATTTACTCAGTTGGTCTTCTCATGTTAATAATCTGTGTTCCAGATTGCAGCAGAGACTCTACTTTTTGCGTATAGGCTCAGGGTGTTTGGAGTGAATCAGAAGATTATGTACCTTTTCTATCAGTCTGTGGTTGAGAGCTTAGTACGATATGGAATTACAGCATGGTATGGTAACCTGACTGTCCAGTTAAAGTATAGGATTGGGAGATTGGTACATAATGCCCATAAAATTATCGGGTGGAAGGAGAAACAAACTGTACAAGAGCTGTATGATGTATCGATTTTAAATCACGATGCTAGCATTGTTGCTGATGAGACACACATTTTACATACAAACTTTCACTTGATGCCCTCTGGAAAACGTTATAGAGTCCCATTGTGTAAGTCTAACCGTCTTAAAAACTCATTTGTTCCCTCTGCAATTAAAATGTTGAATGTTGAAATTTTTAAAACACGTTTTAGAGATTGTGTATGCGGTAACTAGTGTTATATTTTGTGGATTGTTGTGTATATTGTAATTGGGTACTTAACCCTATCTGTCCATTATGTTTTTGTATGGTTACACATGTTTTCACTGGCTGTGTTTTGATGTCCAAGACAAATTTCTCAGAAATGAGACAATAAAGTATAAAGTATAAAGTAAAGTAAATTTAAAGGAGTTACTCATCATCAGCCGACCCCGCCTAAACCAGGTCCATGTATCTATGTGGTAAGTTAAGAAAAAGTAAAGTAAAGTAATAAGTAGTGAAGTTACTTTTCAAATGCAGTAACTACTAAAGTAATCTCATTACAATTTAAAGAAGTAACTAGTAACTAATTACATTTTTTGAGTAACTACCCCAACACTGGTTATCCTGTGGTCACATACTGTAAGAACGTTACAGAGAGGACATTTGGAACATTAACAGAACATTCCCACATGATACTATTTTGGTCATATCATAACATTCCTAATATGACTGTAGCGGGACGTTCCATATTGGTTATCCTGTGGTCACATAAGAACGTTACGGAGAGGACATTTGGAACATTAACAGAACATTCCCACATGGTCCTATTTGGTCATATCATAACATTCCTAATATGACTTGGGGGGGGGGGGGTGTTCCATATTGGTTATCCTGTGGTCACATAAGAACGTTACAGAGAGGACATTTGGAACATAAACAGAACATTCCCACATGGTACTATTTTGGTCAGATAAAAATGTTCCTGATATGACTGTAGGAAGACGTTCCATATTGGTTATCCTGTGGTCACATAAGAACGTTACAGAGAGGACATTTGGAACATTAACAGAACATTCCCACATGATACTATTTTGGTCATATCATAACGTTCCTGATATGACTGTAGGAAGACGTTCCATATTGGTTATCCTGTGGTCACATGAACGTTACAGAAAGGACATTTGGAACATTAACAGAACATTCCCACATGGTACTATTTTGGTCAGATAAAAACGTTCCTGATATGACTGTAGGAAGACGTTCCATATTGGTTATCCTGTGGTCACATAAGAACGTTACAGAGAGGAAATTTGGAACATTAACAGAACATTCCCACATGATACTATTTTGGTCATATCATAACGTTCCTGATATGACTGTAGGAAGACGTTCCATATTGGTTATCCTGTGGTCACATAAGAACGTTATGGAGAGGACATTTGGAACATTAACAGCACATTCCCACATGGTACTATTTTGGTCAGATAAAAACGTTCCTGATATGACTGTAGGAAGACGTTCCATATTGGTTATCCTGTGGTCACATAAGAACGTTACAGAAAGGACATTTGGAACATTAACAGCACATTCCCACATGGTACTATTTTGGTCAGATAAAAATTTTCCTGATATGACTGTAGGAAGACGTTCCATATTAGTTATCCTGTGGTCACATAAGAACGTTACAGAAAGGACACTTGGTAAGCCAATTTAAAAACCTCCCTTCGTGTCATGATATGTGTTCACAACCAGTAACCATCACCTACAATGATGAACCCCTATCTTTCACTGCACTGATTGACTCTGGCTCAGCCTTAAACCTCATTAATGAAGATGTTGTCTCAAAGTTTCTGATCCCTGTCATTCCATGTCAACCACCATTAAACATTTCTGCTGTAAATAACGTTCCCATTGGTAATGGTATTACCCACCGTACCATCCCTCTCACACTCCAAGTCGGATCCCTTCACCAAGAAACCATAACTCTGTATGCAATTTCTTCTCCTCGCTATAACATAATCCTAGGTCACCCATGGCTGGTTGCTCATGATCCGAAAATTAACTGGAGGACTGGAGAGATTTTGCAGTGGTCCTCACGCTGTATGGAAGCTTGCATCAGCCACCTGAAACCCAAACCCTGTCTATCTACTAACATTGAAAGTCCGTCTGGTAAGAAGGTTACGATTCCTGATGTTTACCTTGAATTCTGTAAAGTGTTTAGCAAGTCCAAGGCTACCGAGTTACCCCCCCCCCACATAGATCATACGATTGTGCCATAGAGTTGCTCCCTAATGCCATGCCCCCCAAGAGTAAAGTCTACTCTCTGTCACAACCTGAAACCCGGGCCATGGAGGAATATATTTCTGAAGCACTCCAAAATGGATTTATCCGTACTTCTATCTCTCCTGCTGCAGCTGGTTTCTTCTTTGTGGAAAAGAAAGATGGCGGCCTGAGACCCTGCATTGATTATCGAGGTTTGAATAATATAACTGTGAAATTTCCCCATCCTTTACCTATTGTGCCTTCAGCCCTAGAACAACTACGATAAGCCAACATTTGAGCCTTTTATAATGTCACAAGGTGACAATCATTTGTTGGGCGGAACCAAAAGTCGGGAAACTTTGGTTCCGCCCGGATGTTTCCGCCCAGACCGGGAGGAGGAGACACCGGACATCCGGTAGCGTCGTGAGGGCTGTAATCAGCCAAATCAAGCGCAGCTGTGCGCGGTTAAGAGGAACGCCGGTTGATTGGAGGATTACAGCACACAGAGGAGTATTTAAGAGCAGTGTAAATCACAGTTGGGGTGCTTAGTGTATGAGTTGAGGTGCGGAGCTGTGCTCGTCCGTTACACATCGGAAGCTGGTTGTACTTTCTCTCTCTCTCTCTCGTAGTTCGCAGTGGGTGTCGGAGTAAGAGAAAACCCTGTGGGTAGAAGAAAACATCGGTATATGTGACACATTTAGAGAAACCAAGGAAGAAGGAAACGACACAGTTTTGCAAAGCATTAACCAAGAGGACCGCTGTGAGTATCAGCTTCTGGCTGTGTATTATCGAACACCTCCAGGAAGAGGAGGGCGGCCCTACCCCTGATCTAGCGCGGTAGGTGAGCCGCAGGAATAGTTGGACTCAGCAGCCATAGCAGCAGAGCTAAATACTCCGGCCGTATTGTCATCGCCCCCATCCGACCTCAGCGAAGTGGAGGACGTCGGGCGTCTCTTGTGTACACCTGTAGTGTGGTGGGTGAGTCCATGTAAATTGAAAACCTTTCACGTTGAAGTGGTGCTGTGTGTTTGCTGTGGGTTGCTGTGGAAGTGCTGTGTGTCTTGTCAGACGTACCCCGCACCATCCCCTTTACTGAGGAAGAGACGGAGAGGCTGACGGTCGTGAGTAACATCATCTACTATACGTTGTGTGCGATTTGAGTGTGAAGTGACGGTGCGGGCCTTTGGAAGCTGCCCCCGTCTGTGTGTCGACAGTTTTCAGAGTGTGGCGGTGAAGACTTGGAAGCTGGCAGTGTGTGTGTGAGTACAACTATGGGCCTGTGTATTGCTACTTTACCTGTGTGTTTTCCCTTGTGGCAGAGTGAGAGGCGAAGGAGTTCCGCCGCCCCGTGGTCTCTACAAAGGGGCGCCCCTGTCCGGTATTCGATCGCCCTACGGGCATTGAGGATAGGGCAGCGCTCGGCCCGGTGAGACGGTGTGACAGTCCGCCCCCTGCTGACCAGCGAATTCGCCGAGAGGGTTTTGGCCCCCGGCGCCCTGTGGGGAAATCATTGCCGTTTGCCCTTCTGTGCAGGCCAGCTGTCGTAAGCCCGCCCCCGTGCATTGTCGATCAGAACACCGTATAGCGAGCTGAGGAAAAGCTGCACTTACCCAGAGCTGTACACAGCCGAGAGGTGAGAAGCATCCAAGTTGAACTACCCGTGTTGTTGTGTCCAAGCTGCCTGTGAAGAAAGAGAGAACGAGAGTGAACGTCAGGAGAACGAACTGCGGACAGTCATACATACCCAGAGCTGTAAACAGCAGAGAGGTGAGAAGCACCTAAGTTGAACTAACCGTGTTGTTGTGTCCAAGCTGCCTGTGAAGAAAGAGAGAACGAGAGTGACCGTCAGGAGAACGAACTGCGGACAGTCATACATACCCAGAGCTGCAAACAGCGGAAAGGTGAGAGGCACCCAAGTTGAACTAACAGTGTGTTGTGTCCAAGCTGCCTGTGGAGAAAGAGAGAACGAGAGTGAACGTCAGGAGAACGAACTGCGGACAGTCATACATACCCAGAGCTGTAAACAGCGGAGAGGTGAGCAGCATCCAAGTTAGACTAACCGTGTTGCTGTGTCCAAGTTGCCTGTGGAGAAAGAGAGAACAGGAGTGAACGTCAGGAGAGTGAACTGTGGAAAAACCACACTTACCGAGAGCTGTAATCAGCAGGGTGAGGACGACCCAAGTCCAGATTAAACGTGTCTTTGTGTTCCCAGTTGCTGCCTGTGGGAAGAGGAAGAAAGGAGAGTGAGCAGTGAAGCATCCGACTAGCGTGATACAGGTACCACGGGCGAAGAGAGAGTTAAACCCCTAAGTCACACTATTTTGTCTTTTGCCTCCAGGAAAGAAGAGGAGGGCGCCACGGATAGCGGAGTTGGCAGGAGCCTGTGTCTCCCGTTCCCTCCCCCCTATATCTTTGGTCACCAGCCCCTGGAACCTCCGTTGCCCTCTTCCCCTTCCTGCCACCTTCCCGTGCTGTGGTCTGCCTGGAAGGCAGAGAGGAAGCTAGTTTTAATTACCCCTTCCCCATTCCCCAAGTTATTTTAAATATTTAAATAAAGTTGTTTTAATATTTACCTGCTCTCGTGTTGTCTGGTCATTGGGTTGGCTTTGGGGACCTCCTCGAGGTGGAAGTTGAGAAGGGGCGTGGCTGTAGTATTTAACAGCCCGCCCCTAGCCGTGACAGATTTTGGCGTAGTCGGCAGGGTTCCACCTCGAGTTGAGTAACCAGGGTCGCCCAATGACCGACAACGCGGGGCCCGCAGCCCCACCCCGTGCCACGTCCATCATCATGGGTAGCCCATGGATGCAGAAGTATGGAGGAGCAGAGTCAGAGGTCCGACTGACGGAATGGAAGGCCCAATTAGAGTACTTGGCCAACCTACAGGGCCTTAGCGCCGCCCAGCGGCTCCAGTTTGTATTAAACTCCCTAGAGGGAGAAGCCCGGCGAGAGGTGCAAGCCGCCCCCGAAGCAGTTAGAGCCACCGCCCAGACCGTATTCCAGTTTCTCACCGAACAATATGGTGACCATACCCCCGTAGCTGTCCTCCGTTCCCAGTTTTTTAACTTTAAGCAAGGCCCCCGACAATCCATTAGAGCGTTTGCCCTGAGGCTGCGAGAGCAGTTCACTCGGCTACAGGCCCGACGTGATCATGGGCTGGGAGACGGGGAGACCCTATTACGCGACCAGTTCCTCCTGGGGATGAAAGAGGGCCCCATAAGACAGAGTCTGAGGGTCCAGTTTCGGAGGGACCCCGGGCTCACCTTCGAAGATCTTAAGAAAGAGGCACTGGCCTTGGAGGGTGATGAGGTCAAAGTCAGTGAGGCCCCAGTATGCGCGGCTGTGAGCGAAACTGCACCCACACCACCTGAGCGGGCGGATTGGAAGCAGGCCCTGAAAGCGGAACTGTTGAAGGATGTCCAGGAACAGATATCGGAGTTGTCTAAGGCCCTCCTGGGAGAGTTGCGCCAAGGAAGGGCGCGGGAGGAACCAAGGCCGGCCCCCCGAGAGCGAGCTTACTCGGAGCGAGGCCGAGAGCCATCCGGACGCCCGAACCGCTTTAACCGACCCCGCTTCAAATGGGATGACCAGGGGCGGCCCATCTGCAATCGCTGTGGTGAACCAGGACATATCAGTCGTCAGTGTGGGCCTCGTAGGACATCGGAAGGGGGTTTTTAGATCGACCGGCCACAGTGGGTCGTGTGGCCGGGAACCCTCGGGAAGACCCAAGAAGAAGCGATAACCCTAGGCACCAGATGATCGGGCATAGCCCAATAGCGGAGGTAAAAGTGTGTGGCAAGACAGTACAGTGCCTGGTAGATACGGGCTCTCAGGTAACGTTGTTTGCAGAAAGCCTTTCACAGGAAGTATTTGGAAGGCAAGGAACACAAGGAGCAGAGGCCCCCTGGCTGACGTTGCGGGGTGCAAATGGCCTAGAGATCCCTTACGTCGGTTACCGACTAACAGACTTAGAAGTCCATGGGGTGTTAGTCCCCCAAAAAGGTGTGATCATTGTCGAAGACAGGTGTTTGGGTGCCCATCGAGCCCTACTGGGCATGAACGTCCTCTCTGAATGCTGGGAAGAGTTATTTCAGGCTAAGCCGGGCCCCAGGATCTCACCTGCCGAGAGGCCCAAATGGGAGCGTGTAGTCGCCGACTGTCGTCGAGTCCAGATGGCCCAGGTCCGTAGAGACCGAGAAGAGGTAGGAAGAGTGATGTGTCGATTTGCTTTGTCCATTCCTCCTAGAAGTGAGGCCATTGTGTGGGCGAGAGTGCCCCCTCGAGGAGCCAACCCTGAGGAGTGGGTATTGGTTGAACCTCATGCAGACTGCCCCCAAGTAGAAGTGGCACGGGGCCTAGCGGCGGTTCGCCGGGGAAGGGTCCCCGTGAAGGTACGGAACGAACATCCTTACGCAGTCCACTTACATCGATACCAACGACTGGCCCGACTAACGGCAGTCGCACCCCACCAGGTGAGAGAAGAAAGGGACGTCAGTTTCCGTCAGGTGTGCCCCTCTGTGATCGAGGTGGCCCTGACGCAGATGGATGCCCCTGCAAACGACAGGAAGAGTGAGGTGCCGAAACACCTGGCGGGTGAGTCACTACAAGGAGAAAATCTGGAACAGGTACAGACACAGAAACTCCAGGCGCTCCTTCGGAAATGGCAACATGTATTTGCAAGTCATGAGGAAGACTATGGGTGCACCAGAGTGGTGGAACATCACATCCCGACTGGGGACGCAGGGCCAAGCAGAGAGAGATATCGGCCGATTCCACCTACCCTATACACAGAGGTATGCACACTCTTGCAGGGCCTGCTGGAGCGGGGCATCGTCCGGGAGAGCAGTAGCCCGTGGGCGGCCCCCATCGTGCTTGTACAGAAGAAGTCAGGGGCCTGGAGGTTCTGTGTGGATTATCGTAAGCTCAACCTGGTAACCAAGAAAGATGCTTTTCCCCTACCGCGGATCGAAGACTCCCTTGCCAGTCTCACGCGGTCCGCATGGTACTCCACTCTAGATCTGGCCAGTGGGTATTGGCAGGTGCAGGTGGCCAAGGCAGATCGAGAGAAGACCGCCTTTACGACCCCGTTTGGACTATTTGAGTGGGAACGGATGCCCTTTGGGCTTTGTAACGCTCCGGCCACGTTCCAGCGTCTGATGCAGCGCTGCCTTGGAGGTCAGTTGATGGAGTCAGTCTTAGTATATTTGGATGATGTGATTGTGTATTCCCCAGATTTTAATTCCCACCTTCGGCACCTCGAAGAGGTCTTCCAAGCCATGGAGAAATATGGGCTGAAACTGCAACCCGATAAATGCCATCTGCTGAGGCGAGAAGTCCATTTCCTGGGTCATGTGGTCAGCGCCGCGGGGGTGTCCGTAGATCCCGGAAAAGTCTCTGCAGTAAGAGACTGGAATGCACCCAAAACCGTGAGGCACGTACGATCATTTCTGGGATTCGTGGGTTATTACAGACGATTCATAAAAGACTTCTCGAAGATTGCTAAATCTCTCAACCAGTTGCTGGTTGGTACAGGGCGAAGCCGGGGACGTGGGTCACCCTCCATCAACTGGGACGACCCTTGTGAGGCTGCGTTTCAGAGGCTAAAACAGGAACTGTTACAGGCACCCATTTTGGCATACGCAGACTTCACTAAACCATTTGTTTTGTACACAGACGCAAGCAACCTGGGGCTGGGGGCCGTATTGGCCCAGCGACAAGAAGGAACGGAGCGGGTGATCGCTTATGCAAGCCGAAGCCTCCACCCAGCTGAGAGGAACGACGCAAATTACAGCTCGTTTAAACTGGAGCTGCTGGCCCTGAAGTGGGCCCTGAGTGTACCTCTGGGGTGCCAAGGTAACAGTAATTACGGATAACAATCCTCTGGTACATTTGCAGACGGCGAAGTTGGGGGCTGTGGAACAGCGGTGGGTAGCCCAGCTGGCCAATTTCGATTATCACTTGCAGTATCGACCTGGGCGAGAGCACACAAACGCCGACGTCCTTTCAAGACTGCCGGAGGTGGACGACCCTGGGTGCCGGAGGGGCCAAGGAGAGGATAGCCCGAGGGAAGGCTATATGATAAGGGCCGTGGACGCCCCAGGAGGCCAACAGGAGGCCGCGCCTGGGAACTGGGGGTGGGACCCCCGTCGGTGGATAGAGAGGCAGGCCCAGGATCAGGATGTGTGTCAGGTAAAGACGTGGGTGGAGCAGGGCCGACGGCCAACGTCGCCAGAACGACTAGCCCAGACAGAGACGGGGAGAAGGCTACTGGGGCAGTGGGACAAGCTGGAGCTACAGGAAGGAGTGCTTTGCAGAAAGGTTAGTGACCCGAAGCTGGGCGAGGAGGTGCGCCAGATCGTGGTGCCCGCTAATCAGACGACAGCGTTAGTCTCAGCCTACCATGATCAGCTGGGGCACCAGGGACAAGAAAGGACCATATCGCTGCTGCGCAGATTTTTCTACTGGCCAGGGCTGGAAGCCACAGTACGTAGTTTGATCCAGGCTTGTCCCAGGTGCATGCTGTTTAAATCTCGACGAGAGGCTCGAGCGCCGATGGTGCCCATCCATGCCAAAGCCCCCCTCCACATTATGGCAATGGACTTCCTGACACTGGGGCGGCCACAAGATCGCTACCAAAACATCTTGGTGATCACCGACCTATTCACCAAGTACGCATGGGCAGTTCCCACCCTCGACCAGACAGCTAATACCACCGCGACTGTTCTATGGAGGAACGTCTTCCAGACATTCGGATGCCCGGAGTTCTTGCACTCGGATCAAGGGGCCAACTTTGAATCGAAGGTGATCCGAGAGTTGTGCCAGCTGTATGGGTGTACCAAGACCCACACGACGTCGTACCACCCCCAAGGAAATGGCAGCTGCGAGAGGTTCAATCAGACCCTGTTGGGGCTACTGGGGACCTTGGATCAACGGCAGCAGAGCGACTGGGTGAGTGCTTTACCGAACCTACCACAAGCATATAATAACAGTGTACATAGTACGACGGGGTATGCCCCTACTTACCTGATGTTCGGCAGACACGTGCGGATGCCCACGGACCTGGTCTTAGGAGTGGCAGCCGGCCAGGAGGAAGTGAGTGTGACCGAGTGGGTGGGACGCCATCACCAGCGGCTACACTTCGCCTACGAGCAGGTATCGAGGAAGATACAGACAACAGGGGAGAGGAACAAGCGGCTGTATGACCGGACGGCCCGGGACGCCCCCCTGTTACCAGGAGAGAGGGTCTTGGCGAGGGACAATAGGCGGCAAGGCAAAGGAAAGCTAAGTGACCGCTGGGAGACCATCCCGTATGTGATTTGTAGGCAGCAGAGACCGGGACAGCCGGTGTACACCATCCGGCCGGAAGGAAAGCCCGGCCCTGAGCGTGTGGTACACCGGAACATGATTCGCCCCTGCCCTAACTATCCTGAGGCAGCAGAGGAAATGGTTGTGGAGCCGGTGCCGGCGGCCCCCTGGATGGGAGGATGGGCTGTGGTACCAGGCCGACCCGTGTTGGCGTTGCCCCCGGCTGCCCCGAGAGAGCAAGAGTTGGCACCCGAGCCAGCTGAACCCCCGGCCGCCCAAAAGCAGCGAGAGTTAGCACCCGAGCCAGCTGAACCCCTGAGACAACCAGAGCTAGTACACGAGCCAGCTGAACCTGATTCACCCGTGAGACGCTCCCAACGGGAGAACCGAGGCCGCCCCCCTGCCCGTTACGGTGAGTGGACGACTCCGAGGCATTCCAGGGACTAGAATGCATTGGCGGGGGAGGATGTCACAAGGTGACAATCTTTTTGGGCGGAACCAAAAGTCGGGAAACTTTGGTTCCGCCCGGATGTTTCCGCCCAGACCGGGAGGAGGAGACACCGGACATCCGGTAGCGTCGTGAGGGCTGTAATCAGCCAAATCAAGCGCAGCTGTGCGCGGTTAAGAGGAACGCCGTTTGATTGGAGGATTACAGCACACAGAGGAGTATTTAAGAGCAGTGTAAATCACAGTTGGGGTGCTTAGTGTGTGAGTTGAGCTCGTCCGTTACACATCGGAAGCTGGTTGTACTTTCTCTCTCTCTCTCTCGTAGTTCGCAGTGGGTGTCGGAGTAAGAGAAAACCCTGTGGGTAGAAGAAAACATCGGTATATGTGAGACATTTAGAGAAACCAAGGAAGAAGGAAACGAAACAGTTTTGCAAAACATTAACCAAGAGGACCGCTGTGAGTATTAGCTTCTGGATTTAAATGAAGTGTAACCACTAACCTGTGTATTATCGAACACCTCCAGGAAGAGGAGGGCGGCCCTACCCCTGATCTAGCGCGGTAGGTGAGCCGCAGGAATAGTTTGACTCAGCAGCCATAGCAGCAGAGCTAAATACTCCGGCCGTATTGTCATCGCCCCCATCCAACCTCAGCAAAGTGGAGGACGTCGGGCGTCTCGTGTGTACACCTGTAGTGTGGTGGGTGAGTCCATGTAATTTGAAAACCTTTCACGTTGAAGTGGTGCTGTGTATTTGCTGTGGGTTGCTGTGCAAGTGCTGTGTGTCTTGTCAGAAGTACCCCGCATCATCCCCTTTACCGAGGAAGAGACGGAGAGGCTGACGGTCGTGAGTAACATCATCTACTATACGCTGTGTGCGATTTGAGTGTGAAGCGACGGTGTGGGCCTTTGGAAGTCGCCCCCGTCTGTGTGTCGACAGTTTCAGAGTGTGGCGGTGAAGATTTGGAAGCTGGCAGTGCGTGTGTGAGTACAACTACGGGCCTGTATATTGCTACTTTACTTGTGTGTTTTTCCTTGTGGCAGAGTGAGAGGCGAAGGAGTTCCGCCGCCCCGTGGTCTCTACAAAGGGGCGCCCCTGTCCGGTATTCGATCGCCCTACGGGCATTGAGGATAGGGCAGCGCTCGGCCCGGTGAGACGGTGTGACAGTCCGCCCCCTGCTGACCAGCGAATTCGCCGAGAGGGTTTTGGCCCCCGGCGCCTTCTGGGGAAATCATCGCCGTTTGCCCTTCTGTGCAGGCCAGCTGTCGTAAGCCCGCCCCCGTGCATTGTCGATCAGAACACCGTATAGCGAGCTGAGGAAAAGCTGTACTTACCCAGAGTTGTACACAGCCGAGAGGTGAGAAGCATCCAAGTTGAACTAACCGTATTGTTGTTTCCTAGCTGCCTGTGGAGAAAGAGAGAACGAGAGTGAACGTCAGGAGAACGAACTGCGGACAGTCATACATACCCAGAGCTGTAAACAGCAGAGAGGTGAGAAGCACCCAAGTTGAACTAACCGTGTTGTTGTGTCCAAGCTGCCTGTGGAGAAAGAGAGAACAGGAGTGAACGTCAGGAGAACGAACTGCGGACAGTCATACATACCCAGAGCTGTAAACAGCGGAGAGGTGAGCAGCATCCAAGTTAGACTAACCGTGTTGCTGTGTCCAAGTTGCCTGTGGAGAAAGAGAGAACAGGAGTGAACGTCAGGAGAGTGAACTGTGGAAAAATCACTCTTACCGAGAGCTGTAATCAGCAGGGTGAGGACGACCCAAGTCCAGATTAAACGTGTCTTTGTGTTCCCAGTTGCTGCCTGTGGGAAGAGGAAGAAAGGAGAGCGAGCAGTGCAGCATCCGACTAGCGTGATACAGGTGCCACGGGCGAAGAGAGAGTTGAACCCCTAAGTCACACTATTTTGTCTTTTGCCTCCAGGAAAGAAGTGGAGGGCGCCACGGATAGCGGAGTTGGCAGGAGCCTGTGTCTCCCGTTCCCTACCCCTTATATCTTTGGTCACCAGCCCCTGGAACCCCCGTTGCCCTCTTCCCCTTCCTGCCACCTTCCTGTGCTGTGGTCTGCCTGGAAGGCAGAGAGGACGCTTAGTTTTAATTGCCCCTTCCCCCCTCCCAAGTTATTTTAAATATTTAAATAAAGTTTGTTTTAATATTTACCTGCTCTCGTGTTGTCTGGTCATTGGGTTGGCTTTGGGGACCTCCTCGAGGTGGAAGTTGAGAAGGGGCGTGGCTTTAGTATTTAACAGCCAGCCCCTAGCCGTGACAATAACACATATAATAAACTGTAGTTTAATATCGTCCATTGTTCCAGCAGAATTAAAAATGGCTGCAGTGGCCCCAATTCTCAAAAAAACGGGCCTCGACCATCTAAATATGAATAACTACAGGCCAATCTCAAATGTACCCTTCTTAAGTAAAATTCTGGAAAAAGTAGTGGCTTCACAATTAAGATCTTACTTAAGTGAAAATGGCCTTTTTGAACCTTTTCAGTCAGGTTTTTGCACTTCACATAGCACAGAAACAGCCCTTCTTCGTGTGATTAATGACATCCTTATGTCCATGGATTTAGGGTTAATAAACATTCTTATTCTTCTCAATCTAAGCTCTGCTTTTGACATGGTCTGTCATGAAATACTTATCACCCGCCTTTCTAATATCGGTATCACTGGTTCAGCTCTTTCCTGGCTCATTTCCTATATCAGCAAAAGAAATACTATATCACTATACATAAATCTGCCATTGCTCCAGTCTCACATGGTGTTCCTCAAGGTTTAGTTCTAGGTCCACTTTTTTATAATTTATATCTCTCCACTTGGTGACATCACACACATGCATGGACTCCAGTTTCATTGCTATGCTGATGACATCCAAATCTACCTTACCACCAGCTCTGATAGGCTATACCTGCCTGACTCATTCACTGCATGTATCAGGGACATAAAGCACTGGATGTCCTTGAATTTTCTTAAAATCAATAACAACAAAACTGAAATATTGGTAATTGGCTCTACTACCTCAGTCAAAAGGATGGACCTGTCCTTTGAAATTGATGGGGTTCATGTTAAGCCTTTTTCATCCGTCCGTAATCTTGATGTCCTATTTGACTCCACTCTATCTTCTGCCTCTCATATTTCTTCTGTTGTTAAAAACTAATTTTTCCATCTCCGTAACATTGCTCGTCTTCGACCTTCTCTCACTTTAGGTGACGCTGAAATTTTAACCCATGCATTGATCACATCACGTCTGGACTATTGCAATGCACTGCTTCTTGGCCTGCCTAAAAAACTCATAGCAAAGTTACAGTATGTTCAAAACTCTGCAGCAAGAGCTCTCACCTCCACCAGGCGTTTTGCTCACATTACACCACTACTGCATGATCTTTACTGGCTACCTGTGGCGTCACGCATTCACATTAAGATATTGGTTGCTTCTCACATTTAAGGCATTACATGTCACGACAGGGTTGGAGAGACAGGAATCAGGACGCACTCGCAGGGTTCACATGAAATAAATAACATTTAATATAAAACGAACAGAAATAAAACACGAGGAGTAAAACAGCAACACAGGAACATCCAATACAGAGAACAACAGGAACAGACGTGGAACGATGACAATGACAATGATCCGGCGACAGGTGAGAAACAGACAGCAGTATAAATACACAACACTTAACAGGGAACAGGTGTGATGAATAAGTCCGTGAATTGTCCAGGTGACGTAATCGGAGACACAAACAAAACATGACACGGATCACCGTGACATTACATGGTCTTGCGCCTCCATACCTGTCTGACCTTCTCTGCCCCTATTCTCCTGCCCGGACCGGTCCCTCAGATCATCTGAGTTTGGTCTTTTGTCCATTCCTTGTTTTCGTCTGTCCACCATAGGTGGTAGGTCCTTTAGTGTTAATGCTCCTAACTTATGGAATTCGCTACCCCTTTCACTTCGTAATATACCAACTGTGTCTACCTTCAAGACCCAACGTAAAACGTATCCCTTTAATACTTATTATGGATAATGTTGTTAAATCTGTCCTAATTTGTTTGTATTGTGTATATGGTCTTATGTGTTGTATTGTGTAGTTGGAAGTGTTAATGTACTGTATAATACTATGTGAAGTGTCCTTGAGCCATAGGAAGGCGCTATATAAATAAAACAACTTCTTCTTCATGCTGGCCAAAACTGTAAATGCAATAAAAACAATTTTGAGACCAATTTTGTAATGAAACTTTTTTACAAACTAACTGCAAATCTTCACAAAGTGTATTCTATAAAATGTAATATATAAACCACAACTAACTGAGAAGTGTTTAATGTTTTAATACAGGGTTTTTTTCTGTTCTGTGCTTTTGTTTCTGTTCTGGGCTTAATCATTTTCATTTCTACTAAACACAAGTGTTTGCATTAAGACATGTTAAAACTGTATGTAGAATGTAGAATCCAAATGAAATCAGAATTGAAGTTATTTGGCTTATTTGAATACTGAGCTCCAAAGCATAATAAAAAGCAGGCACTTCAGTGTAACCATGCTAGTTTTTACAGATTTAAATTGAAAGTGTTCCTGTGAAGTCATAGAACCTGTTCACACAAACGTATTTATCATTTCATTATTCATTCATAGTTTTGTCATTGTTGTTTAATAATTTTTAAGAGCTGTTATTTGAAGTTAGTCTATTTCCAAAAAGTCTGTGGGGACCTGTTTGTTCTGTATTTCAAAGAAGGTTCTTCATTTCATTTCTGTATCTCTCACGTGCCCTATTGTGAAACAATGACCTTATCTAAACAGAAAGAAAAATAATCTGTTTGTTACAGTACAGAATGTTGGCATGCAACCCTATTTGCATCACATTTGTGCCTCATGACTAATGCAGAAACAATTCTTGAAAGTATATGAGTTGAAGGTTAATAATGCATCTACATTAAAGTGTTTATTTATATCAGATTTACCTACTGTATACAGAATTATAGCACAAAAAATCTCATGCAAGGATAGTTCAGTCAAAAATGAAAATTTTGTCATTAGTTTCTCATCCTCATGTTGTTCTAAACCTGTATGAATTTCTTTTTTCTGATGAGCACAAAATAAGATATTTTGATAAACAATAGTAAACACACAGCTGATTGTAACCATTGAGTTCCATAGTGGAATTCAATAGATATGTATAATAAAGGCTAGATGTGTTACGGCGGAGTCTCTAACATCATCACCTGGCCGCCATCTTACCTCAGACAGCTCGCTCACTCGTAGCATTGTGTTTTAATTGAGCAGGTACTTTTAAAAAACCATAACTTGCTCAATTTTCTACCAATTTTCAAAAGGTTTGGTTTGTTACAAACGTTATCAGCGTGGCTATAATTCTAAATGTTTAAACATGTTTCATGAAAATTATTCATTAAGTATGCAGTGTCATAGGTCTCATACGTTTATAAGGCAAACCATTTGAAAATCGGTAGAAAATTGAGCAAGTTATGGTCATTTAAAAGTACATGCACCATTAAAACACAATGCTACGACTCGAGTGAGCGAGCTGTCTGAGGTTAGATGGCCGCCAGGTGTGGACGTCGACCTCCATTGGCCATGGAAAGAACCTATATGTGGATATATGTGCATATATGAAACCTATATGTAGCTTATATGCACATATATGCTGCATATATACAGCATATATGCACATATATAAAAATATATATATGCGCATATATGAAACATTTATGCAGCTAATATGCACATATATGCAGCACATATACAGCATATATGCACATATATATGCACATATATAATAATATTTATGCACATATATGAAACCTATATGCAGCTAATATGCACATATATGCTGCACATATACAGCATATATGCCCATATATGATAATATATATGCTGCATATATGCAAAATTGAGGTGCATATATGTGCATATACAGGCCATATAGTTCTCCTGTATTGCTGCTTTATATCCACATATGAGCCCTATAAGTTATGTCTCCTATAAAGCAGGATCTGGTCATTTTAGCTCATATCTCACTTTGGCAAATGTCATACATGCCCAGCTCATATTTTCTATTATCAAGGCAATAACTAAGAACTAACAAAAAAAAATGCAAGAACTTATGTATGTGCAAACACATGAAATTTGTATGTAATTGGCATTTTATGGAATTTAACTACACTCTATGAAAGGATGTGTTAATCCTATTTAACACACTATGTGTCATTCCATCTTGATTTTGAGTTTAATAAAGAAAAGGGGCAAGATGTGTTAAAACAACACAAAGTGTGTTGTCACAAAAATAACACAGAGTTGTGATAAGTTAAGGACAACACATTAGATGTGTTGATGTCACAGGAGTGACGATCTTTTGGGCGGAACCAAAAGTTGGGAAAGTTTGGTTCCGCCCGGATGTTTCCGCCCGAACCGGGAAGAGAAAACACCGGACATCCGGTAGCATCGCGAGGGCTGTAATCAGCCAAACTACGTACAGCTGTGCATTGTTAAGAGGAGCGCCGGGTGATTGGACGATGGCAACACCCAGCAGAGTATTTTAGAACAGTTTAAACCACAGTTTGGGTTGATGTTATCACCGTTGTTGGTGTGTGCCGTCGTGCTGAGTTGGGCTCACCTGGTACGCCATTTGGATCGTTGTACTCGCGCTCTCTCTCTGTTTGCATCATTGGATTTCTGTTGATGGAGATAACGAAGACCTTAGGGGTTGGAGAGTAAACGGATACTGATCTTGGATGAGAGAAACAAAGGAAGAAGGAACGTGCCATTGTGAGTATCCATCTGTGGAAAAGTGGTGTTGGCGACTGGAGAACCGTTTCATCTATATAGCTGGAGTTATTATAGTAAGAAATCAACCTAGGAAAGCGTGGGACGGAGAAAGCACCATAGTCGTGAGTAACAGCATCCATTTATTGGAAGTAAATTTCATGTACTTGACCTGTATATCTTCTGAGTATTTCCAAGCGAGAGCGGGTGGCCCTGCCCCTGAGTCAGCGTGGTGGGTGAGCCAAAGGATCTTTGTGTGAAACAGCTACAGTGACGGAAACAACCACTAGGCCGTGTTACCAACTCCACATTCTCGCCCAGAGCGATGTGAAGGAAGACGGGCGTCTATTGTGTGCACTGAGCGTGGTGGGTGAGTCTTGGATGTAGAAATTTCACTTTGAAGTGGTGCTGTGTGTATTGCAGTGAGATTGCTGTGTCTTGTCAGACGTACCCCGCCTCCAGTCACTCGCCCCGGGGCGCTGAAGAGGAAAGCGGTTCTAGAATAATCTTGTGTATGATTATGCTGTGAGTGTGTTTCAGCCTTAAAATCACGGAGTGGCCTCCCGAAGTATTTTCGCAGCCAAACGCTTGGCGGACTTGTGTTAGGAGTGGCGGTGAAGAGCGGTACGATTGGCGGTGTGTGAGTATTACGAATTACATTGCTACCTTACCTGTGTGTTTTCATCATCGCAGAGTTAGAGGCGAAGGAGATCCGCTGCCCCGAGGTCTCTACGAAGGGGCGCCCCGGTCCGGTTTTCGATTGCCAACGGGCATCGAGGAAAGGGCAGCGCTCGACCCGGTGTGAAGGCGTGACATTCTCGCCCCTCTGTTGGACCAACGAGCTCGCCGAGAGGGTTTGGTCCCCGGCGCCATCTTGGAAACCACTGTCCAGTCGACGCATCGCGCATACCAGCTATCGTAAGTCCGCCACCCTGTAAAGTATAGCGTAACCTGTTAAGTCTGTTGATCAACAGGGAAGAGGAGTGTGCTGAGAGAGTTGTAAAGAGAAACCACACCTACCTAGAAGCTGTAGTCAGCGGAGAAGTGAGAGAACCAACTGAAAACGAGTCACTGTGTCCCTGTGTCCCAGCCGTCGTCTGTGGGAAGTGAGAGAGCCAGCGTGAACGCTAAGACACCGAGCTGTGAAGAGAAATCACACCTACCTAGAAGCTGTAGTCAGCGAAGAGGTGAGAGAACTGATTGAGAACGATTCACTGTGCCTTTGTGTCCCAGGTGTCGTCTGTGGAGGAAGAGAGAGAACAAACGTGAGCACTAAGGAGGCCAGCTGTGAAGGAGAACCATACGTACCCGAAGCTGTAGTCAGCGAAGAGGTGAGAGAACTAATCGAAAACGATTCACTGTGTCCCTGTGTCCCAGCTGTCGTCTGTGGAGGAAGAGAGAGAACAAACGTGAGCACTAAGGAGGCCAGCTGTGAAGGAGAACCATACGTACCCGAAGCTGTAGTCAGCGAAGAGGTGAGAGAACTAATCGAAAACGATTCACTGTGTCCCAGCTGTCGTCTGTGGAGGAAGAGAGAGAACAAACGTGAGCACTAAGGAGGCCAGCTGTGAAGGAGAACCATACGTACCCGAAGCTGTAGTCAGCGAAGAGGTGAGAGAACTAATTGAAAACGATTCACTGTGTCCCTGTGTCCCAGCTGTCGTCTGTGGAGGAAGAGAGAGAACAAACGTGAGCACTAAGGAGGCCAGCTGTGAAGGAGAACCATACGTACCCGAAGCTGTAGTCAGCGATGAGGTGAGAGAACAAATTGGAAATCGATTCACTGTGCCTTTGTGTCCCAGCTGTCGTCTGTGGAGGAAGAGAGAGAACAAGTGTGAGCGCTAAAGCAACGAGTTGAGAAGGAAAATCTATACTTACCAAGAAGCTGCAGTCGGTGGAGAGGTGAGGAGACCCTTGTGAGAACGATCCACTGTGTCTTCGTGTCCCAGCTGTAGCCTGCGGAGAGAGAGAGAACAGGAAGGGAGAGTGAGTCGATAACCAAGGAGCTGTGTGGAAAGGCGGCGACGCGCCGTGAGCTACACACAGGTACACGGACAGAAAAAGTAAAGCACCAACACTGATTAAGTTTTGTTCTGCCTCCAGGAAGGAAGAGGAGCGCGCCACGGGCAGAAGGAACCAGAGGCGGGAGCCTGTTCCTCGACGCAACCCCCCCTACCCTCTGTCACTCATTCGGCCGTGGCCCCCTGGAGGGGAGAGCTTGCCATTAGTTTTAATTTCCCTTTCCCCAATTCCCAGTACATTTTAAATATTTAAATAAATAAAGAATATTTTTTTATACTTACCTGTCCGCGTTGTTGTCTGGTCATTGGGTTGGTTTTGGGGACCTCCTCGAGGTGGAAGTTGAGAAGGGGCGTGGCTTAATTACTAGCAGCCAGCCCCTGGCTTGTGACATTATTTTAACACATTCGTTTTAAGAGTGTATGGCAAATACAGGGAGAAAAGTTATGATGTCTGCACGTTTAAAACATTTACAAGGTCTGTCTAGGACATGTATAACAAAATGGTTTACAATTTAACAGCTACTGTTTCAAGTTCTTTAACAGTGACAGTAGCGCAGATGGTAGAGTGAGTTGTCTAATGATCGGAAGGTTGGGTGTTCGAATCCCAGCAGTGGCGGGTGAGATTGCGTGTTTGTAATTGGAAAGGTTGGATGTATGAATCCTGGCTCCTGCAGGTGCAGACTGTCATTGGTTGGACCTTTATTTATGTTTAATTTATTAGCAGCTACAGATTTTAATAATTTTACCAATATATAGGTTAACATATATGTACATATATGTACATATAATATAGGAAAACGGTCAATTTTATATATGTCACATATATGTAAAACCTATATCAAAACCTATATTGAAACATATATGTTTATATATGTTTCTTCCATGTGGGGCAGCAGCGCGTGCGAGACATCTAGCCTTTATACATATGCCATCAACTGTGTGCTTACCATCATTTTTCAAAATATCTTCATCATCACTTATCACAATAATTTTTCCTACTATAAAAGTCAATGGTTACAATCGCCATTTATCAAAATAAAAAGAATATATCGTCGCTGTCCGATGAAACTCACGTATGTTCATTTTGCCGATTTTGAGATTTTTCGACAGATTGAATGTCCAGGTTCATTTCCATATACAGTATGCGTCACATACCTAAATAGCCAATGAAAACTTGTGAAATCATGTCATCTGATTTTCACGTACCCGTTTGGTGTCAAAGCTGTCAATCACGCCGCATATCTTCCGCCTGTGAAGCATCTCGCCGGTCTCGTAAAGTTTCATCGAACCTCAGTACTGGATATAGCCGAATAAACATGACAATGACTTTCCTTCGAGGTAAACGTTTCCCCCGGACGCCAGACTAACATCTAGGAGTTACTTAATTACGGTAGGACTGTGCAAACAAAGTATCTGTCTAGCATTGGTGATATTTACGCTGGGGATGTCCCCACCACTTTTTGAAAGCATTTGGTTAAAATGTTCTGAAAAATCAAGCGATGCTTAAGACTGGTTTTGTGGTCTAGTGTCACATATGTTGTGTTGTATGCTTATGGTGTGTTTTCTTGTACATATGTAATCAGGGACGTACTGGGACTGAAATTCAGCCTGGGACTTTAAGATGGAGAGGCCTTTTACGCGAGTGCCCTTGGTGCACGAGCAGGATTTTTTGCAGTTATTTTAATTCTAGTAGTGTTTTAATGGTATGAAGAGAATCAGATTATGCTGAAGACCTTAAAGAAACTTTAGGATAACACCTGCCTCCTCAGGTTGTATAAGCAAGTCACCACTGCACTAAACACAACCAGGTCAGCAAAACCTAATCTCGAACACATAAGTCACAGTATACTGCTAACTACCAGCATGTCATGTGTTCAGTCAGTTGGAGTGATAGAATTGTTACAAATACTCACACATACCCACTCAGATAATCAAAAACTACAATACAGTCCCATAAAATAGAGATTGTGTGTGTACGTACTCACTTTCAACTCTCCCTGGCTCCACTTCCTCTGTGCTGGACCCTGCCTCTGCTTACTGATTGTACAGCTACATATGCATGAGAAGAACATCAGTAATAAATATGACTAAGAATAATTCCTTTTTTTTAATTCAATCTGTGCTTTAGTCAGGTTATAATCTAGTATGTGGAACTATTGCATTTTATCCTATATGTAAATATGTAATATTGTGCTGTATTTTTCTATTTGTGTGTCCTTAATAAACCTTTGATTGATTGGTTGATTGATATGCCTACCCTGCTGAAAAAACAGCATCAAACCAGCATGGGAATTATGCTGGTTTGATGCTGGTTTAGCTGGTGGTCACCAGCATAAAAGCACCAAAACACAACATATGCTGGTCTTGCTGGTATGCTGTTTTTTCCAGCAGGGTAATATGATTGCCTACCCAGCCCTGCACACTGCCCCATCACTGTTTTTGTACTGGTTCCATTCTCCTCCTCCTCTTGTTCTGCTTTCCTTCCTCCTCCTCATCAATATGACTGCAAGGGTCATCATCAACCTGTCTCTCTCCATCAGTGACCTTAACAGCTAATATACAGACATACAGGGATTCCTTAGACCATTTTACTGTTTGAACACAATGATGACGTGGAAACGTATGAACGCGCATGTTGGCAATGGAAGTATGGCAAGAATCAGCAGTGAAGCAACACAGACAGAGAAAGTTATATTTAAAAGTTGACTTTATCAAGTTTTTCAACACAGCTACCAGATCCGTGTACTATAGTGGAGTGAATAGAAGACGTTAGCAGATGGCCAAATATAAAGTATATTATTAGTGCAACCAAACGCAATTACCAGACATGATGCTGGGAAGCTGTTTTGATAAACTTACTGAGTTGCTAACACGTTAAAACCACTGGGGAACAACACCACTTCTGTTGCCAAAATGTGCACGCAGGCTATTTCATCAATTTCATAAGCGGGATAATGTAGAGCGAGGCGGTTCTTATAGCGAATACAACCCCGTAAGGCTGATTCAAGCTCCGCTTTGCGTGTGGTCCTGATAAGCCTGTCGGGGTTGTATTCGCGCTTATATATGCCTATATTTAAATGCAAATATAAATTATTTCAGTGTATAATAGATGCATCACTAATTGTGCACCTGTCCTGTCCATGCTGCTGGTCCTTCCTCATCTGCACTTCCTGCCACAGCGTCCTTTTAACTGCGAAAAAGGTCTGTTATTTGGCGCATTTAGCTGCCTCTTTTGATCGGCGCCTTTGAGCCAATCGGATGTGAGGAAAAACGAGGATCAGTCCAAGTTGGGAGGGGCCGCTCTTATCCCCCCTCAAGATTTGAAGAATTGGTTTGGCCCGGTCTGAAACAGACACAGCGTTCCGCTGCAGCTGAGCGCCTGGTAGGCATTAAAAAAAAAAAAACTTTTTGACCTCCGGCCGGTTCGGCCTGAAATGGACCAGCCGTTCGGGATTGCTCCCGGAACTCCCGATGGCCAGTCCGCCCCTGTATGTAATGAAATTCATTGTAATCATTTATTAAACGCGCTGCTGTTTTCTACGGTATGGTGCTTTGGCATTGTTCGGTTGAGCTGGTGTTGCAGGGACTGTTACATGTGTGATGTGTGCATTCGACATTGTTGAGGGTTTATAAATTTATGCTGAGTATTTTCTTGTTGTTGACTGGCCTACGCTATGCCCATTTTTGATGCGCGTTATTCAATATTTTTCCCGTCCTGCAGTAATGTTTTTATAAGATCTTTTGTCCCCACCACTTTTCAACACAAACTGACGCCCCTGTTGTGTAACATTACCATGTCAGTGTGTTGATTCATTGTCCCTTAATGGTTTGCAGGAGACATTTAATACACTTATAATTAATATTAAATAAAGTAAGCGTATTTAACCAAGGCGTAGGCTATTTAATAAACTGAGCGTATTCATCTGTCAATACGAAACGCGACTTTGGCCATTCTAATTAATGATCGGAAGAACGCGTATCGATCAAAGTTACTGTAAAATATGCACGCATGTCCATTTAAACTCAATTTTGGTCAAATGTGGATTATATCATGACACTGGCAAGAATATGGTTACATGTAAATATGCCGTACCAAGTATGACAACGCTACATTCAACTGCTTTTGATATACAGTGATTTTTTCACTTTCTGAAAAGTTACCGTTTTGGACATACGTTAGTTTCATCGGGCAGCGACGATATACAGGTTTAGAGTAAGTAAGGGTGAGCAAATGACGACAGAATTTTCTCTATCCCTTTAATGCATGAAAACAGTGATGTATGTTGACATTCTTGTTTTCTGTGTGTGCCCAGCATTCACCTCATATCAGATCTCATACAGCATTACTGTACAATCCAACCTATTACACAAAACACTGGTAATATCATACTGTAACCAATACTTTCTAATTACAGATCAAAACATGAGTAAGTCTGATTAATGATTTATTAAAAAGGCGTATTAGCCTATGATGAGTAATAATAAAGAAATTCTCATTTATTTACATTTATTTATTTAGCAGATGTTTTATCCAAGACAACTTGCTAATTAGGTTAGATAACAAATATGTTTAAGAGTCAATAATAAACCAAGAACACAATGATATAGTATTTGCTAGATTATTACACAAGCAGGAGTGAAAAGCAATATAGATTAGTAGCCTAGGTGATATATAGTTAGTTGTTTAACTTTTTTAAATAAATGGCAGATTACTAGAATAGTAGATTTAAAAATAAATTAAATGAAGTCCACCATGTTTCACATGATGTTACGGCCGCTATGGATTTTGTAATACAGCCGTCTCGAATTTTGAATTGTTTTCTGTCCTGTTTGTAACCCCTTTAAATTGAACACCACTTTCATGTGTAATTTACTTTGTGAAACCTTTTTGATCTTAAGTGTATTGAGTGAACTGGCTGCTTTTAGTTCAGATGAAGAAGCCAGCTGGACGTGCATCCATGAGGTTGGAAATGCATCACAGATCTGGTGAAAGATTCAACCTGGTCTCATGGGAAATACGTACCTCTGTACACTTTTTTGCAGGACCACAAATATGTACTAACAAGTACGTATTGCTACAGTTTTGAAAAATAAACGTCCACTGGGGTCGCTAAAGAGAAGAACTCCATGTGACATAATGCATGTATGTATCGCTGCAGCCCGGAGACTGCAAGTGGGAGGAGCTTACGCCGCAAGTGGGAGGAGCTAACGCCGCAAGTGGGAGGGATTTCAGAAATGTGCAAGTAGGAGGAGTTTACGCCGCAAATGGGACGGCGGTGAATGAGAATGACAGGAAGTAGCGACAGTAATGAAAATAAACGATCAAATATCACGTTCCTCATCATGGTCTGATTTCTTACAGCTTTGTTATTATTGTGTGTGTCCAATACCACTCACTGTCAATGATGAGGTCACGTTTTACACCTTTTTTACACTTAAAGTGATGGCGTTTTAAATTCATCAGGCTGTAGGCCTTATTCAAACACATTTCTGAAGCTCCATATATCAATATTAAGTAAATGAACATATGAAAATGTGATGCAACTGGACTTAGTGAAGTGAATGTGTAAATACATGAAAAACATGTGGCTAATGTAAAATAAAGTTACCATCCATATTTACTGCATTTTTTTAAAAAATAGCAGACTAATGTTTTTCTGAACGTGTTACACTAAACACTTAAAATGTAGTCTTTTATTATTAAATTTATTCTTTTATTAAAATGTATTATTTTAATATGATTTCATTATTATATATTATGTATCTGTATTATTATTCTTTATATTCATAATCAGTTGTGTTATCTTATGGAGTGTTAAATGCCTGTGTTTGAATGCATGAGACTATAGATAGTATGGATCACATGTCAGGGGATTGAAAGAGGGTAATACGTTCTGATAATGACATGTCAGATGTGTAGAGTTTGCAAAGCACCACAGAAGTATACACTAAGAATAGTATCTTAATATAGGAGTGGACTGTGCCATGTGTTAGCATGACATATATGTTCTATATTTGAGATGCTTAAGCAACATGTTTTTCTACCTAACAAGGAAGTCTTTCTGTGATGTATAAAAGCTCAAACCTTACTGTACCACCCCAGAGAAACTGAGGGATGACAGGGTGAAAGGAAGGAGAATCAAAGAAATGTATAGGCTGTCATAAATAGAACATCTTTACTGGTTTCTCTCCTGACATATATATATATTAAAGATTTTTTCTTGGCAAGACAATTGGTGTCCGGACCCGTGAATCACATAATAAAGGGGAAAAGGCTTAATTCCAAGTCTACATACACATATATTACATTTAAATTATTTTTTCAATGAATAAAATCATGTACAAGTCACTCAGAATTGTTTGCAAAAGTGTTTGTTTTATTTTATTATTTTTAGTCTTTGTAAGGAAACTATATCAGCTCACTAGAACTGATCTGCATGCAGTCAAATCTGCAAAATCCAGGATGGAAGGTTTTTGAATAAATGCCCTGGAGTTCATCTCGCTTTCCCTTCCCAGCATAACCTGATGGATACACAAGAAGCACAATATGAACTAGGGTTTATAGTTGACAGTGAACATTTACAAACATTAGGAACAATTTCTCAGCTCTGTAGGTCCATGCCATGCAAGTGAATGGTGTCCAGAACTTTTAAACTCCAAGGGATGATATAAGTAAATTAGATTTTTAGTTTTCCTTTAGACTAACAACTAGTTTATTCATCACCAATTTACACAAAAAGTACCAGGTGTGCAGCAAACACGTGGAGAATGAGTACATCTTCCAGAAGAGCTGTTTGTAGTGAGATGACTTTTTTCCAGCATGTAACACCTGAGGTGCAAAAAAATTCACATAACATTTAACATTATCAATGATGTTCTTGTTATGCATTTTATTTTTTAATGTCAATATTTACTTTCTAGCCATAAGAAGTGTGCCTGATTCTTGAACTTGTCATCCCCAACTATGTCCCTGAACCTTGAGCAAGCCAAACAGGGTCATGTAGGCAGCATCTTCTTCTTGAAGAACAACTTCAAGCAGTATGTTCTTCAGCAACGCTCCTGATAACTGAAAAGTTAGCACAGGCCGTTAAATTTTTTTAAAAAAGCACATTATATAACATTCCACTACCTTGAAGATGAAGCATGATGGACGGTCATCGTCTTTTAACAGTTTATCCTTAAAGAAAAATATAAGTGGATTAAAATTGTTCTATGATACACATTTTAAATCATCATTGCAATTGATTATGCAAAACAGAGGGCACAACTGGGGTTTGGTCTGCTGAAATGAATTATAGTTACATAATTTGAAACCCAGCAAAGTATATGTATTTTGTTTTATAGCAAAGTTCTTACTTTCATATGCAAGTTCAGTTTTTTTCTTCCCCTAGGTTTCAGGGAGTGCAGAGCATTCTTCTTCTTCTTCTGAAAGAGAATTAGAATAAAAACGTGATAAAATTATCCATTAATTTTTTATTTGACAAAAATATCAGCAAAATATAAAAAGCTGACAATACCAGCTACAACAGCTCATTTTCTCTTTCTCCCATGTCTTCCACAATTTGATTGTCATGCAACAAAAACAAATAAAGTAAGAAATAGAACAAGTTCAATATCAAAATTAATTAAATGCAAGGATGCATTACATTGATTACAAATTACAGTAAAGACTTTTGTAAATATAGAAACAATCCAATTAATGGTCCAATTTTAAATTATTCACCAATGAATACAACAACATTTCAAAATCTTGCCAACCCCTAATAGTATTAAGAAAAGCTATTAAAGGAGTTTGATAGAGCAAGTAGTGTTTACACCTGCTGATTTTTATCATCACTGAAACACTCTTTTCACTCAAAGTGTCTGCAGAATATATTTTTACTGAAATAGTGTTATGAGCGAGTCACTAAATCATTCCGTTCCATGTCTTCCCAAAACAGTTTACAGACTGAACAAGATTTTTTTCACTTCTTTAAGAGTTTCTTAAAACACCACGTTAAAAGTACAGCTAATTTTTTCACACTTACTTAATTTTCAAGCAAGATGGCACACCACCATTTTCTATGTTCTTCATGTTTAGCTGTGTACATAAAGTAATGAATTAGTACAATTTTCAATTATATTAAAATGCATATAGCTACAAAAATAAATACTTACTTCAGTGAAGTCAAACTTCTGTCCCAGAATAACATACAGTGCATACTATAATACGGTATGGAAAGACACACCAAAAAAAGTTAAATGGTAACAGCAATTGATTACACCTCGATGTTCCTCATTTACAGTACGTACTTGCCATCAAGACAAACACTCCAGTTATTTGACAGCCTTTGTCCTGCATTGTCCTAGTAATGAAATCAGACACACCATAAATTATTAATTGATGTTATAAACACACAACAACTTGTAAATTAAGAACTTTATACATTACAGCAGAAGCTGTGATCATAGTCATGTGGAACATAAAAAAATATCTTTCACTGATAAGTGAACCTAAAACACAATAACATGCGTTTCACAATTATTTCACTGATGGTTATGAGTAATACATTTTATAATATAATTATGATATTAAAACAAATGTTTCAATTACATTACATTACATAACATTATGGATTACGCAGAAAAAAAGCATAACTACAATGAAAACTTTTAAAAATTAAAAGTTTTAAAAGAATTGCATGCATTGTACAATTAAATTAGGAGTTGTAACGTTATTGTAATATCAAATCCATTTATAAAACGTTTAAGACGTTTACAATTTGAAAATCAATGCAGACCTAAAACGTACAAAAACTACACAACCACAATACCTTATTATTATGGTCTTCAGAATCCATAATCTGGAGAGCAAATTGTAGAAATGGAATGCAGAAAAGATTTTGTCATCCACGTTACAGATTTTGTAATTTGTGTGCTAATAAAAAACTACAGAAATGTATCTGGATACACTTTAACCTTGTCTTTTTTAATACATCAAGACTAAAAACAGCGTACAAACGCCATTATAAAATGGTCTTCTTCAGAACTTATAATGCTTTTTTACAAAACTAAAAACTGCAAAGCAAGCTTACACCTTCATTTCAACAACACGCTAACATGTGAAAGCGGGTTTCTTCTTTGTTTTCTGATCGATCGCAACAAAACTTACACATTAGCGCCACCAACTGAGGAGCATAAACCAATAGCTGCTACAGGTGATATAAATAAACCAATCAAAATCCTCTGGAAGTTTGTACAGCCCACTTGCGGGTAAAGCTCCACCCACTTGCTGCTAACCCTCCCATTTGCAGCTGGCTCCGACCTCCGTTTATACCCATCTCACATAATTAGGAGTTGCATTACATTACATCGCGAGATTTAACAACGCTTGTTGGTAAGTTAAGTCTCTTTAATTTGATATAAAGTTTATTACTCTATATAAATCAGGTTAAACGTGTTCAATTCAATCGCTGTTGTCAGTTCTGCTTAGGTTTATTGTATCTCAAAATGATTTTAAATCAGCACATCGTAACTAACTTAAAGCGATTAAATGCCATATTCAGCTTTTACGTGACGTGATGCAGATTCGACCAGTTTATAATAGTCATAGTAGGATAAAGGTAACGCGATACGCGTCGAGTTTACCATGCTTTACCACGGTAACAGTATATTTCGGCTACTGCGTGCTAAATTCCGATTCGCGTCGAATTTACCATGCTTTACCACGGTAACAGTTTCGGCTACTGCGTGCTAAAATCCGATACGCGTCGAGTTTACCATGCTTTACCACGGTAACAGTATATTTCGGCTACTGCGTGCTAAAATCCGATTCGCGTCGAATTTACCATGCTTTACCACGGTAACAGTGTATACTCTCACCTCGGGGCCCCCCCCTCCCAGAATGTTTTAGATGTCTTCATATATAACACCTCCCTTACGAAAACTAACCATGGTTTTATTGTGGTAAAAGTGTAGTAACCATGTTTTTTTGTGTATTGATTACTATGAGCAAAACCATGGTTTTACTACAATAAGCATGGTTAAACTATGGTTTTTGAAAACCATGGTAACTACAAAACAACCATGGTTTTGACAAACACCTGATTCCACTCATCAGTCTTGTTCCAGAATGTTTAAAACGTTCCTTAATTAACACACTAACAAGCTAATGAACTGAATCAGCCCTTACAAAATTTAACCATGGTTTTATTCCAATTAAAACCAAAAAAAAAAACATGGTTACTGTAACTACAATAAGCATGGTTAAACTATGGTTTTTGAAAACCATGGTAACGACAAAGTAACCGTGGTTTTGACCACCATAGTTTTCAAAAACCATAGTTAAACCATGGTTATTGTAGTTACTGCAGTAACCATGTTTTTTTTTATTGTAGTAAAAACCATGGTTAAATTTTGTAAGGGCTGATTCAGTTCATTAGCTTGTTAGTGTGTTAATTAAGGAACGTTTTAAACATTCTGGAACAAGACTGATGAGTGGAGTCAGGTGTTTCATATAAGGAGACATTTAAAACATTTTGGGAGGGGGACCTTGAGGACTGAAGTTGGGAACCACTGACCTAAAGGATTATTAGGAACACCTGTTCAATTTCTCATTTATGCAGTTATCTAATCAACCAATCACATGGCAGTTGCTTCAATGCATTTAGGGGTGTGGTCCTGGTCAAGAAAATCTCCTGAACTCCAAACTGAATGTCAGAATGGGAAAGAAAGGTATGGCGTTTAATCAGACCCAGCACACACAAAAACCACGCGTGAGTGAGAGATACGAGCACGCGAACACTATTCGAGCGCTAAAAAGCAGAACACAATTGTGTAAAGCATCCTTGCGAGAGCGCACCTCCGCTCAGCACGCACAAATGCAGTCACGCGAGCAAGGGCTTGGATGAGCTTTTGCACGACTCTGGCTCTCTCTGTGCTCTCGCGGCTGTACCACACACGCTCGCTCGATCAATATGACTTTTGGGTCTTTGGGGGCGGGGCATTGACTGGTGTCTTCGTGCCTGTGGTTGGTTGGTTGATTTAATCAGTGATTCGTTCTCAGATTTTCTGTTCTCAATTCGTATCCAGTCAATCTAGGTAGAGAAGACACGTTTTAATAGGACCATTATGTCGGAGCACGTCATTTTAAAACATTGTCTTGTTTGATCCATGCAATAGGCTGCAAACCAAACAATAATGCCAATTTTATTATATATTTTGTTTACTGTTTATCATCCTGCAATATATACTATAGGCTACATATTGACATTGTCAGGTTACAGAGTTGGTTCAGACTTAGCATTAGCAAACTTTAGTATAGTCCTGTACATATATATAAACAAACTAGATTTGAACTCCAATTATATATACTCCAATATATATATATATATTAGTTTTTGTAGCCATTCTGTATCTTTTCAGGGTTAAAATAGCATTTAATTTTACTCTGTTGTTGTATTTGAGTTTCATTTCATTTGCCATAATATGGTTGTTAAATTATCTACATGTTAAACAACAAACAAAATACATACCTTAAAAAGGGGCATATTGTTTTGTTATGTTTGCATGGTTTAAACAAGCCTAATGTTTTAACATAGATTACCTACTTCGACATAATGATCATATTAAAACATGTTTTCTCTACCTAGATTGACTGGAGATATATTGTGGAACAAGAGATCATGCATGTCACTAATCAAATCAAACAACCAATCACAGATGCAGAGACATCAGTCAATGTCCCGCCCCCAAAGTCGCAAAAGTAATCTCGAGCGAGCGAGCGCGTGTGGTGCAGCTGTGAGAGCATAGAGAGAGTCGAGCAAGCGCTCATCCAAACCCTTGCTCACGTGACTGCATTTGTGCGCGCGGAGGGGCGCTCTCGCGAGGATGCTTTTTCCGCGTGCGAATAGTTTTCTGCGCCATGTATCTCTCCCTCGCGCGTGGTTTTTGTGCGCGCGACTTTTGGGTCTGATTAAACGCCACAGAAAGGTTTTAAGGATTTAAGCAATTTTGAGTGTGGTATGGACTGATTCAACCTGACAGAAGAGCAACTGTGACTGAAATAACCACTCGTTACAACCGAGGTATGCCGCAAAGCATTTGTGAAGCCACAACACGCACAACCTCGAGGTGGATGGGCTACAACAGCAGTAGACCCCACCGGGTACTACTTATCTCCACAACAAATAGGAAAAAGAGGCTACAATTTGCACGAGCTCACCAAAAGTGTTGAAAAATGTTGCCTGGTCTGATGAGTCTCTGTTGAGACATTCAGATGGTAGAGTCAGAATTTGGCATAAACAGAATGAGAACATGGATTCATCATGCCTTGTTACCACTGTGCAGGCTGGTGGTGGTGTAATGGTGTGGGGGATGTTTTCTTGGCACACTTTAGGCCCCTTAGTGCCAATTGGGCATCGTTTAAATGCCATGACCTACCTGAGCATTGTTTCTGATCATGTCCATCTCTTTATGACCACCATGTATCCATCCTCTGATAGCTACTTCCAGCAGGATAATGCACCATGTCACAAAGCTTAAATCATTTCAAATTGGTTTCTTGAACATGACAATGAGTTCACTGTACTAAAATGGCCCCCACAGTAACCAGATCTCAACCCAATAGAGCATCTTTGGGATGTGGTGGAACGGGAGCTTCGTGCCCTGGATATGCATCCCACAAATCTCCATCAACTGCAAGATGCTATCCTATCAATATGGGTTAACATTTTTAAAGAATGCTTTCAGCACCTTGTTGAATCAATGCCACGTAGTATTAAGGCAGTTCTGAAGGCAAAAGAGGGTCAAACACAGTATAAGTATGGTGTTCCTAATCCTTTAGGTGGGTGTATTTACTGCAATGTTTGAAGTTAAAGCCTGATAAGCATTGCATTTACCATGCGTTTACCACAGTAACTGTAGATTTAGTGTGTTATTTTTAGTTAAAGCCTAGAAAACACAACCTGTATCGTGCTGCTACCATAGTAAAGTTATTTCTGTTGTGGTACATGTGCTTAATGCATAGTACCAAACCCTTTTTTTAGTAAACACAAACCTTACAATGGTAGGTCTACTGTGGTATATGGTACGGTAAGCATTGCATATATGCTTTTAGCACAGTAACTGTACTAATGTGTTGTATTCAGTTAAAGCACAGTAACACAAACCATTGCCATGGTTTAAACACAGTCACTGTAGTTTAGCCTTTTAATTTGTAATAAAAGCAGCGCTATCACAACACTTACCTATCTTTTAATACCTTTCATGTCCAATCATTGTTTTTGTCTTGCAGTTACTCCATATCAGTCATTTGATGGACAGTGGGCAACCAAATAAAAAAGATGGCAATTTCTGCAAAATGATTAATTCTATAGACTTGCTGGTAAGTTTCATTTATTTCAATATTAATAAATAGATACTCATATTTGCACTACATACTTATATTTGTTTTCTTATTATGTTTGTTTGACTGGATACTCTGGTTTAGTCTATTTTGTTTTCCCTTCTCAGCTCCACAAGTTGGAAATACTTGGTGTCTTACCAATGTTATTTATAACTTTGCAGAGAATCCTGCACCACTCTACCAAAATTTAAGGTAAAAAAACGTATTCAGAGCCATCTTTTAATACCTATCATGCGACTATATGAGGCTGTTTTTGGAGGTTGGCCAATGTATTTATACATTTGACCACCTATTAACTTGTTTACCTACATGTTTGCCCTTGACCCTCCAGAAAATGTTGGTTGTATGATGTTTTAGTAATTGTTTATTAATTATATGGTTTAACTCATGGCAATAGAGACAGAGCGCAGCGCGTCACAACCTGAAAACCACGCCCACCGGGGGGGAAAGCAAGCCAACAGTCTCCATTGACTTTGTATTGCAAGAGGCCGCCTCCTTGTCATTTCTGGCTTATAACAAAAAACTGAATAATGCCTAAAAGCTGCTTTGGGACAATATGTACAGCTAACAAGCCAAAGAACACAGAAATAAGTTTTTATAAGCTGTCGAGCCGTAAAACCCAGTCTTTAAGGAGAATTAAGTGGATCGCCGATTACGTTTCCCCCTATTGGACGCAGTTTTACTAATAGGAGTACTATGAAAAGTTGCCTGTTTCCATTTCTGTGTCTGGACGCTCGTTTTTTGGGGTCGACAGCTTATAAAAAATTATGTATTTATTTTTTTGGCGTGTTAGATGTACACCTTGTCACACTGCAGCTTTAGGTATTATTCTGTTTTTAAGTTTAATCTGTAAATAAGTTTTTGTAAGCTGTCGACCCCAAAAAACGAGCGTTTAAAGACACAAAAATGGATACAGGCAACTTTTCATATTACTTCTATTAGTAGAACTGCGTCCACTAGGGGGAAACGTTGTCGGCGATCCACTTTATTCTCCTTAAAGACTGGGTTTTACGGCTCGACAGCTTATAAAAACTTATTTCTGGGTTCTTTGGCTTGTTAGCTGTACATATTGTCACACAGCAGCTTTTAGGCATTATTCAGTTTTTTGTTATAAGCCAGAAATGACAAGGAGGCGGCTTCTCGCAATACAAAGTCAATGGAGACGGTTGGATTGAATTCCCCCCCGGTGGGCGTGGTTTTCAAATTTGCATAACGGCGCTCTGTCTCTATGTGGGCGTCATAACTCAATGTAACACTAATTTGACTTTTTCATTATACACTATTTTTGTAATTGATATGTCTAATGGTTCTCTGCAATTTTCTACAGGTTGCCCCTCTAGAGTCAGTTGCCCCACCACTATGGTCAGAGACCCCACCGCTGCAGCCGAAGACCCCGCCTCTCCAGTCAGCGACCCCACCACTGTGGCCAGTGACCCTGCCATTACCATCATAGGCCCCACCACTACAATCAACCACCCTGTCACTACAGTCAGCGTTTCCGCAACTGTGGCCAGAGAGTCCACCACTACCATCAGAGGCCCTGCGACTACTGTCAGCAACCCCGCAACTGCGGCCAGAGACCACAGCTGTGGTAAATTACTTTTATTTTAATATTGATAGTTGCTAAATTAAATCCACTCGAGTTTACTGGTTATTGGTTATTTAGGGCGCACTCACATTATCCAAGCCAAACCAAACCATGCCCCAGCGCGATTGTCACCCCTCCCTACTCCCCCAGGTGCACGCGCTCACACTGTACTTTTTGTCGATCAGAGTCCGGGCGCTCTTTCGTCATTAAAATGCGATTGTTTTGAAAAAAGCATGAAGTAAAGCTCTCCATTAACCCTGGAACAAACCATAATAATAAGTCTGTGTTTTTTATTCGGAGTCGTTTGGTGCGCGATTACAGACAGCCTTCTCACATGTCATCATATTCCTTAGTTGATCTGTCACGTGCGCATCTCGGACATTGACGTAACCCCGCTGCTCGCAACAAAAGGTTTTAACGGCGGCATATGTAGGTGAGTGGTCGCGCAGCTGACGTCTTCACCTTTTGAATCGCGTTAAGGCGCGAATGCGCTCACACCACAGCCTTCCGCGCCTGAGCCCAAGTTCCGGGCTCTGGCCCACCTCTGCAACCCGGCCGTGGCGCGATTAACCAATCCGTGCCCGGGCGCGGAACAGAGCAATCACACTTTTCAAACAAACCAGGCTTTGGGGGTCAAACGCGCCCGAGCGCAGTTTGGTTTGGATAGTGTGAGTGCGCCCTTAAACGTTCATGGACCCCATTCACTTCCATGGTAGGACAAAAGAATACCATGAAAGTAAATGTCCATGAATGGTTTGGTTACAAACATTTCTCAAAATATCTTTCTTTGTGTTCATCGGAACAAAGAAGTTTAAACAGGTTTGTAACAACATGAGAGCGAGTGATGACAGAATCTTTTTAATAGTGTGCTGCAGGTATGGCTTATTTTGTAGCCTAACCCCGAAATTAGCGGGACACTGGTTCCCTCAATAAAAAGCCTATTCATATTTGAATCAAAAGTCTATGGGATAATGAATGGGCTTTTTAGAAAGGGAAACATTGTACTGCTAACTTCCGGGTTAGCCTACAAAAGTAGGTCACCCCTGCGGCACTCTGTTTTTTTAAACAACACTGTGTACAACTAAATTGTTTTTTTTTCCTTTATAGTGGCAAGAAGTTCCTGGGTGTCTGAGGATGCTGTACAGTAGTATGTGTCTGTTTAAAAACATGCCATTATACATATCAATACAGTATTTGTCATCATAGAAAGTTATTCTATACATTTTGTTTAACACTTTAGTTTGTCTTATTCTTGAAGGTCTGTTGTTGTCAAAATGTATTGATATTTAGATATAAAAATCAGGGGAAAAAAACAGTTTTGTTGTCAACACATCTACACATGTTGTTGTTACACTAATGTGTGGTGAATACTATGTATTAAAGATGTTTATATACAAAATTTTATAAATAAGTTCTTGTGATTTTTATTTCATAATTGATTTGGATAAAAAGGAAATACAAATTTCCTTCTCCTAGAAATGAATATTTAAGACAATAATGTGCTACATACTACCTACATGAACTCTGAACCTTGTTGTTATATTGAGTGGCCTGGTAAACAATTACGTTTTACATGTCTACTGAATGTTTACATGGTTGTCTTTATTTACCGTCATCTCTGTACTCTTGATTTTGTTCTACAGATCATACTAATAAAATAAATGATGAAACCTATTTTAAATGGGCATTGCTGTTGTTGTTGTTTTTATGGGGGGGGGGGCACTGTCATGTAATAGTAAAGCTGGAACTGAGGTGATAATAACACCATTGTCTTTTTAGAGTTGCTTTTAGCTGATTAAAATGTTTCATGATTGATAAACATTACATGGCTATTTAATTGAACTGAGTTAACTTTTAAATTGCTTCAGCTGAATTCACACTATATCTTCTTGACAATAGAAATTGTTTTGTAATTGATCTTTACCTCATTGATTGCTACTTTGTAACTACTTTAAAACAATATTTAGTATAAAAATAAGTGTGACCTGACTTATCCTGTTATGACAATGAATTGCATAAGTGTTTGCAATTTTCTCGTTGCCATTTTGTAAAAAATATATATATATAAAATATATAAACAAAAATCTGTGGCCTAGCCATACTGTTTATTTCAAAATTACTGACAAATACATCATATAAATTCACAAAACACCATATAAAACCTAATGTGATCTTAATGTAGGAATACTCTCAGAAGAATAAAGTCACAAAAGCTGACACTGGGGTGGTGCTCTTTCAGAAACTACACGGAGTACCTAAGGAGTGCATATGGGTAAATATTGGTACCAAATGTGGATAAATCTTTGTGCATTGGTTTTGGAGGGCCACTGTCCTCCAAGTTTAGCTTCAACCTTAATCAAACACACCTGAATGACATTTCATATTCATCCTGCAGTCTTTGATTAGAATTGTCAGGTGTGGTTAATTAGGGTTGGAGCTACACTTTGCAGGACCAGGAATGCCCACCCCTGGGACCTTTTTAAAACGGGTAGGCAACATCAGTCTGGAGTGCTGATATCCTGCAGAGTTTAACTCCAGCTCTAAGCACACATGAACAACTTATCAAGGTCTAAAGAGTCATCTTAAACTACTTGTAGGCAATGTTTTATCAGGGTTAGAGCTAAAATCTGCAGGACATCGGCAATACCGACCTTGCCAACACCTGTTTTGAAGGAGTTCTGTCCCAGTGAAAGTTTTTGTACCATATTTCTGAGTGCATAAAACAGAAGAAAAAAGAAGTGTTATAAATGTGACGCAGCAGAGTTTGTTGTCTTTTATTATGCAAATACATCTGTGTATGTTTTACTGCCCTTTCACACCCAAGTGCCCAGTAGGCCTAAAACCTCTGTAAGAGGACAAAAGCCTATTTCAAAAGTCTGTAAATCAATGTCTAATTAGTGCATCAAAGTGAAAACTACTTATGCTGTGTTTACTAAATAATGTTGGACAGACTTTTCAGACATACATGAAAAGGTAGTATACAGGCATTTTAAGACATGTTAACCATACCAGATTTTAACCTGCCCTGCCCCTCAAAGATGACATATACAGAAGTTTGCATAATGAACATATTTGGATAATCATTTAGTGATTAAAGGTAATATTTATTTAATTTTAATCCCTAAATGTGTTAAACTACATTATCCATAAGTCTCCATCATATTATTGCTGACAATGGGGAAACATGGTGCTGACATTCTCTGCTGAAAAAACAGCATACCAGCAAGACCAGCATATGTTGTGGTTTGGTGCTGGTTTGCTAGTGAACACCAGCTAAACTAGCCCCAAACCAGTATTAGCACCAGCTAAACCAGCACCAAACCAGCAATAGCACCAACATCCCATACCAGCAAGACCAGCATATGTTGTGTTTTGGTGCTGGTATGCTGGTGACCACCAGCTAAACCAGCATAGACCAGTATTCCCATGCTGGTCCGCATGCTGGTTTGATGTTGTTTTTTTCAGCAGGGTTTGTAGTTCATTGAAATTGTTATGCTTAGGGTTGAAATACAAGTAAAGGAAAAGTTTTCTCAGCTAAGAAACGCGATATTGTTAGCTGATAGCATTTCAAGTGTAACAGTAGCACCAAAACATCATTTGCGACATGGAATACTTTTTTATATGGGTTAAAAGATGATTCATGTGGCGCTGCGAAAATCCAATTGTCGTATGACATCAAAGTATCGCGGGAGGGACTCGAAAACACGAAGAGCAGTCCGATCTCGCGGCACTTTGATGTCATATTGTAATTGGTCTGCGCAGCGAAAGAACACCATGACAACTTAGCTGACCAAAGACCTCCTGTCCATAAGTTTTCGAAAGGATCTTTTAATTTTATTCTGCTGAATTGACACGTGTCTATATGTTCTGTTTAATATTGATATTTTTTATTAAATATAATACTAACATTTTCGATGGTAGATCGATTTGTTTGGTTTGCCTGGCACATAGGCTACTGTAGACTGCTATCATAACCATTATCCTTTTAGGCTATCAAACATTTAGTCATAAAGCGTTGACTACATGTCAATCAAAGAAATGAGCCTGTGCAAATACTTTAATTACAGATTTTTATTCAAGAGCAATGAAGTTTGTAACATTAAATATACATATCATAATAGTACAATTTATGATAAAAAACAGGAAGTTGTTTTCACGTGAATTTGGTCAATTTTATTTGTCACTTTATGAATAACAATGAAGGCATTTTACAACACTGTCCAAAAAGTCATAAATGTTACATCAGTAATAATAACACTAATATCAGTAACGTATTACAATATCTAATATAAAAATGATTGGACAAACAATATAAAATTACATATTTTCACAACACCTTTGTAATGTAAATGTAAACAATGTAAAACATTACTAAGATAAACATCACAGCATACAGTCTTGTTTAATTAACTGAATCTAAAAAAGACAGTCTATAGTTATGTGGTGAAGTCTATATACCGTATGTGATGCTTAATATTAAAGGAAAAAAGGTCAACTGGCAGTTTCAGTAATATACACAAGATAAAATACAGATATAATCACATAGATGACATAAGGTAAATTGGGACGTGGGGAAATAAGATGAACTATTTAACTATTGGGAGACAACTTTATCATTCTAAACAAGTTTTCATCCACTACACTAGTGAATTGCAACTTCAATCGATCACAAGGCCTAAGCCTAGTCCCAAACTAAAATGTATATTTGAGCTGTCTTAACAAAAAAACAACTTTTACTGACATATCTTTAAATATATCAGTGCCATAATTTTGTCTCAAGATGCACATCAGTAAGTTTATTTGTAAGTCACATTTTTAAAAGTAGTGTAAATGTCCAATTTTAGCTAAGGCATAATCCTGGTTTAACCTTGACCTTGTCTTTAAAATCTGACTTGAGTGTACACTTTATACTGACTGAGGAAACAATGACTTTTCATACTCATCCTCATCATCATCATCACCACCACCACCACAATAGTGGATATCCTCCTCATCCATGTGAATTTCCCTAAAGTAATCATCATCTTTTATGTTCCCAAACAGCTCAGAAAAGTTGTCAAGCACAGTACAGTACAACTGGCAAACAGAGGAGATGATGTAGTATTGTCTTTTCTTTAGCAGGAAGTGAAGTCCTAGAACTTCACTGTCAGAGAGCCCACACTCCTGGTCTGTACCTATCAAACAAGAACAACAAATATTTAGTAATTAATATATAATTGTAATCCATGCTCTGCAGAATTTAGAGAACCATACACTTTACCAGTAGGAAGCAGCAGTCATGGCTATTTAGCAGATGTTTCATTTAAAATCTGCAGAGACCCCCCATGACCAGGATTGGTGACGACCGTCCTACAGCATGAAAGTAAAAACATAAATACACATTATACTAAATATCTTTAAATTGGAATGAGTAACAAGACATACCATGCTCATTCCATACCCATGGCCATGCGTAACTCCCAGATGCCAGAATTGTATCAGCTGACTGCAGTTTTCAGGTGCTGCCCTGTTGTACTCATCTATAGTCACAACGAATTTGGCCTTTTCCTCCAAAATCTTTCGGTGAAGTTTGTCTTCTCTCTTTTCCATCTTAAAAAACAAATGTGATTTGTCATAATCTGTACAGTTTAAAACTTTATCTTAAAATGTTATATAAATGCATTTATGTATGATACATACAAGTGAATGATCAAAGTATATTTTGCACAACTGTATGAATATTTAAATTAATGCTGTCCAGGGTTGAAATTTGTTAGAAGTCGGAAAATTATTTAATGATGATTTTGAGGTTAACCTGTTTGTCGGTTGCTTCCTCTGCCTGATGCTTTTAATCATAATTGCACTTGCACTCTGGAGCCGCAGAGTGTAAGAAATTCAAGTTTTGATGGCATTAAAACAAAGCAACAATGCAACATACATGCTTTATCTTAAAAAGCATGGTAACTTCAATGCGTATTGTTTTAACTACAAATAACACAGTAGATCTATAGTTACTGTGGTAAAAGCATGGTAAATGCAACGCTTATCATGCTAGAGCTACAAACAACGCACTTAATACAATCACCTAAAGGATTATTAGGAACACCATAGTAATACTGTGTTTGACCCTCTTTCGCCTTCAGAACTGCCTTAATACTATGTGGCATTGATTCAACAAGGTGCTGAAAGCATTCTTTAGAAATGTTGTCCTATATTGATATGATAGCATCTTGCGGTTGATGGAGATTTGTGGGATGCACATCCAGGGCACGAGGCTCCCATCCACCACATCCCAAAGATGCTCTATTGGGTTGAGATCTGGTGACTGTGTGGGACATTTTAGTACAGTGAACTCATTGTCATGTTCAAGAAAACAATTTGAAATGATTCGAGCTTTGTGACATGCTGCATTATCCTGCTGGAAGTAGCCATCAGAGGATGGATACATGGTGGTCATAAACGGATGGACATGGTCAGAAACAATGCTCAGGTAGGCCGTGGCATTTAAACGATGCCCAATTGGCACTAAGGGGCCTAAAGTGTGCCAAAAAACATTCCCCACACCATTACACCACCAGCCTGCACAGTGGTAACAAGGCATGATGAATCCATGTTCTCATTCTGTTTATGCCAAATTCTGACTCTACCATCTGAATGTCTCAACAGAGACTCATCAGACCAGGCAACATTTTTCAACACTTTTGGTGAGCTCGTGCAAATTGTAGCCTCTTTTTCCTATTTGTTGTGGAGATAAGTAGTACCCGGTGGGGTCTACTGCTGTTGTAGCCCATCCACCTCGAGGTTGTGCGTGTTGTGGCTTCACAAATGCTTTGCGGCATACCTCGGTTGTAACGAGTGGTTATTTCAGTCACAGTTGCTCTTCTGTCAGGTTGAATCAGTCCATACCACACTCAAAATTGCTTAAATCCTTAAAACCTTTCTGTGGCGTTTAATCAGACCCAAAAGTCGCGCGCACAAAAACCACGCGCGAGGGAGAGATACATGGCGCAGAAAACTATTCGCACGCGGAAAAAGCATCCTCGCGAGAGCGCCCCTCCGCTCAGCGCGCACAAATGCAGTCACGTGAGCAAGGGTTTGGATGAGCGCTTGCTCGACTCTCTCTATGCTCTCACAGCTGCACCACACGCGCTCGCTCGCTCGAGATTACTTTTGCGACTTTGGGGGCGGGACATTGACTGATGTCTCTGCATCTGTGATTGGTTGTTTGATTTGATTAGTGACATGCATGATCTCCTGTTCCACAATATATCTCCAGTCAATCTAGGTAGAGAAAACACGCTTCAATATGATCATTATGTCAAAGTAGGTAATCTATGTTAAAACATTAGTCTTGTTTAAACCATGCAAACATAACAAAACAATATGCCCCTTTTTAAGGTATGTATTTTGTTTGTTGTTTAACATGTAGATAATTTAACAACCATATTATGGCAAATGAAATGAAACTCAAATACAACAACAGAGTAAAATTAAATGCTATTTTAACCCTGAAAAGATACAGAATGGCTACAAAAACTAATATATATATATATATTGGAGTATATATAATTGGAGTTCAAATCTAGTTTGTTTATATATATGTACAGGACTATACTAAAGTTTGCTAATGTTAAGTCTGAACCAACTCTGTAACCTGACAATGTCAATATGTAGCCTATAGTATATATTGCAGGATGATAAACAGTAAACAAAATATATAATAAAATTGGCATTATTGTTTGGTTTGCAGCCTATTGCATGGATCAAACAAGACAATGTTTTAAAATGACGTGCTCCGACATAATGGTCCTATTAAAACGTGTCTTCTCTACCTAGATTGACTGGATACGAATTGAGAACAGAAGATCTGAGAACGAATCACTGATTAAATCAACCAACCAATCACAGGCACGAAGACATCAGTCAATGTCCCGCCCCCAAAGACCCAAAAGCCATATTGATCGAGCGAGCGTGTGCGGTACAGCTGTGAGAGCACAGAGAGAGCCAGAGTCGTGCAAAAGCTCATCCAAGCCCTTGCTCGCGTGACTGCATTTGGGCGTGCTGAGCGGAGGTGCGCTCTCGCAAGGATGCTTTACACAATTGTGTTCTGCTTTTTAGCGCTCGAATAGTGTTTGCGTGCTCGTATCTCTAACTCACGCGTGGTTTTTGTGTGTGCTGGGTCTGATTAAACGCCATACCTTTCTTTCCCATTCTGACATTCAGTTTGGAGTTCAGGAGATTTTCTTGACCAGGACCACACCCCTAAATGCATTGAAGCAACTGCCATGTGATTGGTTGATTAGATAACTGCATAAATGAGAAATTGAACAGGTGTTCCTAATAATCCTTTAGGTCAGTGGTTCCCAACTTCAGTCCTCAAGGTCCCCCTCCCAAAATGTTTTAAATGTCTCCTTATATGAAACACCTGACTCCACTCATCAGTCTTGTTCCAGAATGTTTAAAACGTTCCTTAATTAACACACTAACAAGCTAATGAACTAAATCAGCCCTTACAAAATTTAACCATGGTTTTTACTACAATAAAAAAAAACATGGTTACTGCAGTAACTACAATAACCATGGTTTAACTATGGTTTTTGAAAACTATGGTGGTCAAAACCACGGTTACTTTGTCGTTACTATGGTTTTCAAAAACCATAGTTTAACCATGCTTATTGTAGTTACAGTAACCATGTTTTTTTTTGGTTTTAATTGGAATAAAACCATGGTTAAATTTTGTAAGGGCTGATTCAGTTCATTAGCTTGTTAGTGTGTTAATTAAGGAACGTTTTAAACATTCTGGAACAAGACTGATGAGTGGAATCAGGTGTTTGTCAAAACCATGGTTGTTTTGTAGTTACCATGGTTTTCAAAAAACATAGTTTAACCATGCTTATTGTAGTAAAACCATGGTTTTGCTCATAGTAATCAATACACAAAAAAACATGGTTACTACACTTTTACCACAATAAAACCATGGTTAGTTTTCGTAAGGGAGGTGTTATATATGAAGACATCTAAAACATTCTGGGAGGGGGGGCCCTGAGGTGAGAGTATACACTGTTACCGTGGTAAAGCATGGTAAATTCGACGCGAATCGGGTTTAAGCACGCAGTAGCCGAAATATACTGTTACCGTGGTAAAGCATGGTAAATTCGACGCGAATCGGGTTTAAGCACGCAGTAGCCGAAATATACTGTTACCGTGGTAAAGCATGGTAAATTCGACGCGAATCGGATTTTAGCACGCAGTAGCCGAAACTGTTACCGTGGTAAAGCATGGTAAACTCGACGCGTATCGGATTTAAGCACGCAGTAGCCGAAATATACTGTTACCGTGGTAAAGCATGGTAAATTCGACGCGTATCGCGTTACCTTTATCCTAGTATGACTATTATAAACTGGTCGAATCTGCATCACGTCACGTAAAAGCTGAAGATGGCATTTAATCGCTTTAGTTACGATGTGCTGATTTAAAATCATTTTGAGATACAATAAACCTAAGCAGAACTGACAGATATAAAACAGCGATTGAATTGAACACGTTTAACCTGATTTATATAGAGTAATACACTTTATATCGAATTAAAGAGACTTAACTTACCAACATGCGTTGTTAAATCTCGCGATGTAATGTAATGCAACTCCTAATTATGTCACATGGAGTTCTTCTCTTTAGCGACCCCAGTGGACGTTTATTTTTCAAAACTTTAGCAATACGTACCTGTTAGTACATATTTGTGGTCCTGCAAAAAAGTGTACAGAGGTACGTATTTCCCATGAGACCAGGTTGGAAAGATTTAATTTTTTCGGTTGATTTACCGTGTTTCTTTATGAGAAGCTGTCAAGCGATTTTAACAACACAAGGGATACAAGGCGGTTATGGCAGGGATTTCAGACAGCTATAGGCTATAAGCCTACTGTCCGGATAACAGAAAATGATACATCTCTACCAGACAATCTTAACACCTTTTTTTCACGGTTTGAGATCACAGATGACAAATTGGCACAACGGCAAGTGCTGCCTCCCATCAACCAGGCACTCCATCTGACGCCAGACAGCGTAAAGAGGGTCTTCTTAAAAATCAACCCTAGAAAGGCGGCCGGTCCAGATCACATCCCAGGTTGTGTGCTGAAGAAATGTGCAGAACAGCTGAAGGATGTCTTCACAGACATATTTAACATCTCCCTCAGCCAAGCCAGAGTGCCCATCTGTTTTAAAAGTTCAACTATAATACCTTTGCCTAAAACACCAAAGCCAACCACCATGAATGATTACCGTCCTGTAGCCCTGACCCCAATTGCTATGAAATGCTTTGAACAGCTTGTTATGAACCACATCAAATCATGTCTTCCAACCAGTCTGGACCCATTGCAGTTCGCATATAGAGCAAATCGATCAACGGAGGATGCTCTATCTACACTGCTTCACCTCAGTTTGACACATCTGGAAAACAGGAACACTTACGCAAGAATTTTATTCATTGATTTTAGCTCCGCTTTTAATACAATTTTGCCACAACAACTTATTGAAAAGTTATCATCACTTGGAGTGGATCTTGGCATGTGCAGATGGATTTTGGACTTTTTGACGGAGAGACGGCAGACAGTCAGAATAGGTAAAAAAATATCCAAGACAACCACAGTGAGCACAGGATCACCACAAGGGTGTGTACTTAGCCCTTTACTGTTTACGTTGTTGACACATGACTGTTCTGCTAGTTTTACCACCAATCACATTTTAAAATTCGCTGACGACACCACAGTTGTTGGCCTCATTACTGACAATGATGAGTCGGCTTATAGAGAGGAGGTGGAGCAGTTGACAGTATGGTGTAAAACACATAACCTCGTCCTGAATACTGAAAAAACGAAGGAGATGGTTGTTGACTTTAGGAAGACTAGTAATCGGCACCATCTCCCATTGAACATCAGTGGTTCTGAGGTGGACATAGTACACAGTGTCAAGTTCCTGGGCTTCCATCTGACTGATGAGTTAACCTCCAGTGAAAATACAACAGCTATAGTCAAGAGGGCACAACAACGTCTTCATTCTCTCCGTAGACTGAAGAAGGTGGAGCTTCCTATTCCAGCCTTGACCATGTTTTATAGAGGCACCATAGAGAGCATTCTCACATATTGCATCTCTTGCTGGTTCGGAAACAGTACGGGAGAAGAAAGACGTAAACTGAACAGGATTGGGAGAACTGCTGAAAAAATCATTGGTGCTCCATTGCCACGTATAGAAGATATATACACAGAACGCTGTAAAATGAGAGCAAACAGCATTATTAAAGACTTCACTCACTTTTCACATGACATGTTCATACTCCTTCAGTCTGGTAAAAGATACAGAAGTATCAGAGCAAGAACCAGCAGGCTACTAAACAGTTTTTTTCCCACAGCCATTAGACTGCTTAACCAGAGAATGTGATTTGTACTGAAAATAGATTATTTATTTATTTAGCCTTCTTTTAGTGAATTTTAGGATATTTATATTTAAAGTGTGCTCTTTTATTAGTTATTAATGCACTGAATGATTATTGAACGGTGGATGTGTGAAACACAATTTCGTTTTTATGTACAACATGAGAATGACAAATAAAGAATCAATCAATCAATCAATCAAGAACTCTGATTGGGTTTTATGATTGGATTTTGATTCTGCATCGTGACCTACTTTTGATTGGCGAGCCATAGCCCTTTTGATCTACACACGTGGAGTGAACCCACGCCCCCCTTGTGGATTTACAGGATATAACAGCTAAGCTGTGATCTCACACACTTTGTGCCCACTACCCGGGTAGAAAAAAATTACAAGAAAAGGCCTTTACACACATTCACATGGAGATCTATATTAACACAAATCGATACTTGAGAACTGTTTCAACACACATGAACTGAGGACCGTATATATACAACAGGATACAAAAGACTTTGGGAAATTTTATTTTCTCTTTACGACTTCAAAACCACAACTCACGACTCTATGCGTTCCAGGCAGCCTGTAACCCGTGTTTTTACAACCTTTTACTTGTGAAAGTGCACTGGAACGGCAGTCAAACCCGTGACTTCCCACCCGTGAACTCGTACTAGATCGATGTGGGTGATTCTCACGAAACCATTGAAACACCACGGCACTAATGATTTTAGCTTTAAAATGTGTAATATAGTAACATTAAAAAGCATCAGAATTAACACAATACTGTGTTCTACCTTGCACAATGTGTGATTTCAACATAAGAATTTATAATTGTAAATTTTATCTCATTTTCTGCTGAAATTCTCATTACCGCAATGTGTCCGGCTGTGTTTGAACATGCGTTATGTTGTAATTTAATCAAATTAACACAAAAATATTAAGAAAAAAATAAATGGATGTTTTGCTAGACTACTTTAGAAGACAGAAAAACTATTTACTGAATATTCATGTATAATAATAATGAAGAAAAATTAGGAAAATGATGTGTCCATGCCTGATGTTCTCATCCTCCGCAACACTTTTTTAGAACAGTTTAAGCACACATACAGAATTTTAATAAAGTTTGATTTTGAGTGACCAAGCAAAAGTGACATTTTGATTATCATTACCGCAACAGATGCTTATTAAATGTTAATTTAATTAATAGAAGCATAATACTTTGATTTTAAATGCAGTGCAGAATCTCCAAATTATGTTCTTTCAGGTTTGTCATGTCATTTTCAAAATATGTCAGTTTTGATGTTTTCTGACTGTTGCGGTAATGAGATTTTTTAGGACTAATTTTTAAAATTGTGTTACAAAAAGTGTTAAATGATTAGTAAAAGTTTTTAAATTAAGGTTCCCATTTACTCCAGACTTTGTTTTTCAATGTCTGGTGGGAAAAAAAGTCAATTTAAGCAATTTTTACATTTTCATGCTTGACATTTTTAAAACCAAGTTTTCGTGAGAATCACCCATGTACTCCATCTTCCTCGTTGGATAACCCCTCTCCCAGGGCATCATGGGATAGTGAAGTGTCCATCGTATGCACACTGCAAAATCTAATCGAAAGTAGTAGGTCATCCGGGTACTTTTCGCATACTGTTTTTCGAATACTATGTATTTCGACATACTACTTGCCTCGCCTACTGCTTTTCGCGTACTCTATAGTATGGAAGTAGGTGGAAGGGATACGGTAATGAGGCACAGGTGATGGAGATTAGTATAGACCTTTTGTGGGTTTGCAAACAGAGATGACGTTTTTTTGTGGGCGGAGCCCAACTGGTGGCAGAAAGTGAATGCTTCTCAATAGAGACAGAGCGCAGCGTGTCATAACCTGAAAACCACGCCTGAAAACCTGAAAAACAATCCAATCGTCTCCATTGACTTTGTATTGAGAGAGGCCGCCTCCTTGTCATTTCTGGCTTATAACAAAAAACAGAATAATCCCTTAAAGCTGCTGTGTGACAATATGTACAGCTAACAAGCCAAAGAACCCAGAAATAAGTTTTTATAAGCTGTCGAACTCAAAAAACGAGCGTTTACATACAGAAAAGTGGAAACAGGCAACTTTTCATAGTACTCATATTAGTAGAACTGCGTCCACTAGGGGGAAACGTAGTCGGCGATCCACTTTTTTCTCCTCAAAGACTGGGTTTTACGGCTCGACAGTTTATAAAAATGTATTTCTAGGTTCTTTGGCTTGTTAGCTGTACATATTGTCACACAGCAGCTTTTAGGCATTATTCTGTTTTTTGTTATAAGCCAGAAATGACAAGGAGGCGGCCTCTCGCAATACAAAGTCAATGGAGACGGTTGAATTGACGGTTGGCGTGTTTTTCAAATTTGCATAACTGCGCTCTGTCTCTATTCACCTTATTCCGCCACGCCCCTTTTTAATTCTTCGCTCTTCCGCATTTTGTCAACAGACTTCCGCTGCTAACATGGCACAGTGCATTCGGTGGTTAGTTTGGTGGTTAGAAGATTGTTTGTAGTTCACTATAACTTTAGCGAAGTGACAAATATCGCTACTGCTGTAAATGTTTTAAATTAGGAGCACGGAGAAAACTTCATAAGACGCTCGGATAGTCATATATTGTCCCATCAATCGTCTCGTGGTTAGACGAAATGAAGCGGCCGCGGCAAGTTACCTGGCATATTTAATTACCTCGTCCTGTCAGGAGTTGATGGAGCAGCATTGAAAATTATTAAAAGTATGTCTACCAATATTTACACAGTGATTTCGTCTTTTTTAAAGCAAATGTGCACCTTAGCCAGTCCAAAAACTATTTCGTTTTTATGTGGTACCATGATAGAATTCATTTGCAAACTTGCAAACAATTATTCCTTCAAATCAGGAGACTTAAATCCATTTAAGTGGAATCTACAAAGCTCACATATGGTTTAAGAAATTCCTTACAGATAATATCTGATCACACTGTAAAGGTTTATATAACTGCAGGGCAGGTTCATCTGATCTCATAGTAAATGTTTAATATAACTGCATGACAGGTAACAGCTGATCACATAGTAAAGGTTTAATATAACTGCACAACATCTGATCACATTGTAAAGGTTTAATATAAATGCACAACATCTGGGGCCGTATTCACAAAGAATTTTAAGGCTAAAAGTAGCTCCTAACGGGCGAATTTAGGAGCAACTCCTAAAAATAATGGGCGTGTCACTCCTAACTTTAGGACTCCTAATTTTTTTCACTAAAAGTAATTCACGAAGCATTTTAGCCCTAAAAGTAGCACCTAAGTCTGGGAGAGCTTAAAAGAAGTCGAGAGGACTCCTAACTCACTAAGACCTATTCACAAAGGATCTAATGCCTTAGGTGCTGATTCTCCTTAACATGGACAGTTTCACCAACTCAAAAGCATTGCCTAGACTTAAAAGCACACTTTAATGTAAGCATATTTTTATGACATTTGTTTCATAATTCATTACATTCTTGACAAGCAGGAAGTTTTTAGAATTACATGAAACAATAATGATATTATATATTTAATATTGTATGCCAACCTGTTGCCATGCTTGCCCGTTTAAAGGCTGCAATCTCAACCCTTGACTGCGATTGTAATGCATACCACCGCCTCTCGCAGTCGTCCGGGGTCCGCGACACAAGCGGGAATGCTGCATTGATCTGCAAATAAATCCTCTCCCAGTGATACGCGGGGTTGATCCGAAATGAGCGTGTGCCTGCGGTTATGAGTCATCCAAAAATATTTTTCATGATATTCGGGTCGCGGTCGGTCGGGTCATTTGAAATAAAAATGCCAGTTAACTATTTTAAACAATTACTACTTAAAAAATGCGGGCCAGGGAGCGGGTCCGGTATATTTATTTTGTATTTTTTGTGGTCCGAGTTGCGGGCGGGTTAGTTGAAAACGTTGGTCGGGTGCCGGTTGTTTTGTACAGTACATTGACCCGCGCATCACTGTCTCCCAAGCTTAGTTTTGCTTGATATCTCAGTGCCGAATTTCCCTTTTATTATGTTTCTTTTTTCCAGCACCAACTGGGACAGCAGCAATAACTGATCCTGCATCCAGTTGGGCTTTCTTTTCCGTTTTGGCGAGTTCATAATCCACCGTCATTTATTTATTAGGCTTCTTCAATATATAGGCAACATATCTTGCTTTAAGTAGTCTATTTAGGCTAATAGGATGTAAATTAATCCAGCAAGTGTTAATGCAATGTCGTTTTTTATTATTAGGCAAATGGCGGTTTTCATTTGGGTATTATACCTTAATTTAATTTCATTCACGACTTTTCTTTTATATATGCATTTCGAAGGCATTACAATTTTTATTTTGTGAAGGACACAGACATATTTCGATGTAATTCCATGATTTGGTGCATGTTATGTTCCGCATGACAGCCCTGTCATCTAACAACCAATCACCATGGTCATTGCGAGGCAGCTCGTGCATGAGAATTGACGTCATCCGTAGCAACGAAGACTCACTCTTAGTTTAAGAGTTATATTTTTTCCTTACTAAAAGTAGGTCTGAAAGGCGTTGTGAATAACTTTTAAGAGAAAACTCCTAGCTAAAATCTTTTAGTGCGATTTAGGAGTACTCTTAGTGGTAAGATAAAATTCTTTGTGAATACGGCCCCTGATCACATTGTAAAGGTTTAATATAAATGCACAACATCTGATCACACTGTAAATGTTTAATATCACTGCATCTGATCACATATGAAGGTTTAATGTAACTTTACAACAGGTAAAGCAAGACCACCCTGCAGTAAATTAAGACACAGCTTTATCGGAGTCATCAGGAGCTGATCCCAAGTGTTTATCTGGAAGCTGTTGGTGTATGTACTGGTAAAGTGCTTGGCGACTGTGTAATGGATGCAATTTCAACCCTCTGTAAAGCTGAACCAAAGATGGTTGTTTCTCAGTAGAGATATGTACATATGTGCCAGCTCAACACATTGAAGCAGTTTCTGGGACAGGGTTTACAGGACTAGGATTTAATTATATTAGGACATTTTAGTTTTTACAAACAAACCCTACAAAAAAAAACAAGACTGGTGCGCATCTTGTGACAAAACAATGGCACTCATATATGTTGAGGTATGTCAGTAAAAGGTGTTTTTAAATTATTGTAGCTCAAATATGCATTTTAGCCTGGGACCAGGATAAGCCCTGTCAGGGAAACTGCACCATTGTTTTCCCATATCAGATGTAGGTTGCTTCAGGTTGGGTTGTGATTTTAAAGTGTAGTTGTGGTCAGAGACGGATGGATCCTCTCATTGTGTTTCTGCATCACAGTTTAGGAACATGTTGATTGTATCATCCTCACAGTTGTCCACTCCATCACTACACATCAATGCATCTGTGAAAACAATATAACCATAAACATTTTTATGTTAGTATTTAAAATAAACTTGCATCATGAGAATTAATATATAAATGGCACCCATACTTAAACAAAACAGTGTGTAAGAGAGAGATGCATTAAAAAGAGACAGTAACATTATACACACAGCCTTTAACTTCAGTGTTAAATAATACGTTGTTTAATAGGTCATTATCAATATCTGAATGAGGACTGAACTGACATTCTAGCATCTGAAATCTCAGTAACTTGTAGGAATCACGTGGGTTACTGTAAGAATGCAATGTACTATAATATCTCGTTGTACTATCGTAAATATAAAAATATAGGTGGACAATTAAAACCATTCAAATAGTTGCATTTTATAAACTAACGTTATTGATCTTGAGAGTATTTGTAGAACGGACTTCACAAATCTAACTTTAGGCGAACGAGCACAAGTTAGCTAGATAGCTTACCTGAAACTGGCCACCTTTTCAACACCCGGCGTGGTTAAAAGTTACCGGAACATCGTAGTCGAACCATTACTTGGGATAAGGGTGTTCCTCAGTTGGCTTAAAATTGGTAAGAAAGAAACATAAAGGCGCTCGAGTGAGCTTTTTAAGCTTAACGCGTCGCCTTCAGTCACTGCCTCAGCTGCTCATCGTCTATTCGGCCGGAAGAACGTTGACAAAATGAGCGAAATGGCGCCGCCCTTGTTGTCATGAAAAATAAGGTGAATAGCTGTGTGAAGTGTTTTAGCGTTAAACTGTGATTTTTATGGATCCGGTGTTCTGTAGAAGTCTGTTTCCACTATATCTCTCTTAAGTGTAATGTTTCTTATAACGTTTTCACCAAGTTAAGTTTATTTTTTAAATAAATTAAAAGTTTAAATGGCTTGGCTACTAATTGTGTGCATGTATGTAATGTATAGGTATTGTTCTTTATTGGTAAATCAATTATTTTTACAGTATGAATCGCTGAAGTACTTATAAGAGCAATACTATCATGTATTCTGTATAATATCATTTCTTAAATATTTCATCATTTTCCTGTTTTCAATTTCTTCCTTATATTTATAGCCTACGTGTTTGTTCTAAAACTATTATGTTTACATACAAATAAATTTGTATAGGCCTGTTTATATATCATTAACACTTTACATTGTGTGTGTGTGTGTGTGTGTGTGTGTGTGTGTGTGTGCTATGTTTATATATTTATTAGTAAACATCATAATTTAAAACAAACAGGAAGAAGACATAGGCTAAGATATAAGGTAAAAAGAAGTAATAGAAAACGAAAACTTTAATAAATGGTAATATTATTGATATTATGAACTCATTCAAATCTTTAATCTTTCTAAATAAATTATAAACGTAACGTGATAAAAACGCCATAAGAAACACATAGAGGGAGCAGACTTCGGCAGAACTCCGGATATCTTCTCTAATTATTTTCTATTATAATAATTAAAAGATTTCCAGGGCCCGGTTCCCCAAAACGTTCTTGGCTGCGTTTCCCGATAACGTTCTCCCTTAGCGCGCTACGAAGACTCTTAAGTTAAACCTTAACTACAGGTTTACCTTTTCTAGGCGTGTTTCCCGAACTGGGCTGCGTTTCCCGACAACGTTCTCTCTTAGCGCGCTACGAAGACTCTTAAGTTAAACCTTAACTACAGGTTTACCTTTTCTAGGCGTGTTTCCCGAACTGTACCTTAGCGGGTTTCTTAAGGTATACTTTGTTACGTACGACGTTACCAGGTGCTGTCTATGGCGATGGTGCTGAATAGGTTGATATCGATTGCTCGACAATCAATTGTTCACTTTATGTAATAGGTACTTCGCTGCGTTATGAGAGAGCGGTGTTATTTATTAAAGAAACATTTCAGAAATAGAAAAAGTTACATTTATTAGGAATATCTGGTAAAAATATTTCAAATTTAATATAAACCTTGTATATTTTATTTTATATCAAACCCATGCAAAACTCGCAACTTCATGTCCAAAAGTATAATGCATAAACTGCTCCAATGCATCCATTATTCCTTCACTTTAAAGGATAATTTATATTAGGGGTTAATAAATGCGTTGCACAGGGGAATAAGGTGGGTCGTCCAATTCACCTGGCTTGGCATTACACTATAAATATATATTAAAACAAATTGTTGTTCATTAGTTCACGCGTTTATGTGCTTGGACACTGCGCAAGCAGCGCGTTTAAAATGCGGATAACGCTTAATGGACGCGTTTCTGGAGCCGCGCCTGTCTGTTTACCTTAAATATAACATAAAATATATATTATATGATATATAATTGTTGTATATGATTGTTTTAGGTTTTAGCTTTGATTAGTTTTAATGTGGAAAATTTGTTGACCTTATATACAAGCAATAATCAAGTGGAGCATTTTCTTTTGAGTGTTTATAAAGAATTTGGCATGCAGCTGCCTCAAAGTTAGAAAACATTAAAAAACTTCGATGCAAAGTCGACTTAACATCAATAATAATATTTAGGAAAATCAACAATTATGATTTCGTGATGAATGTGCTCCCGTGGTCTGCGATTTTACTTGATTTGTTTTATTGCAGCTAAAATAGATTCGCCCTGCCATAGTTTCACCAACTCCTCGACCCAAACTCTTTTTAAATAGTTTCTTAAGCCTGTAATAGTTCGAAGCTGGTGTTCCTTTGGAAAAAATATAAAAAATCTAACAACCATCAGTGTAATAATGTCTAATTATGTGAATATTTTAATCTTTAAATAAAAAAAATGCCTAATTTAACACGGAGTGTACTTCAACTTTTTTTTTTTACAGATATTTAGTTATATAGACTGCAATCTACACAAGCTTTTATCACAGTGATGGCCCCTAGCGGAGTCAAGTGGGATAAGGTATAGCTAAGAGTGCTTCAGACCAACCTTCCGAACGAACGACTTACAGAAGTGATACGTAACTAAGAACGTTTCGGGAAACACGTATTAACGATAAGGTACAGCTTAAGGTACAATTTAAGAACGACGTAGAGCTAAGAAGGTTTCGGGGAACGCAGCCCTTATCGCTAAGTAGTTCTTAACCTATTCCTTAACCTCTCTCTTAACTCTATGGCACGATTCCCAAAACGTTCGTACGCTAAGTATATCTTCTGTAAGTCACACTTTGGTAAGGTTGGTCTGGACCATTCGTAAGCTCTCTCTTAGCGTTGTTTGAGCGCAAAACGCTATCGCCGCAGTCTTTAGAAATCAGCGCAGCGCAGTACAAGTCAAACTATGGTATGCTGACAATGATTTTATGTTATGGACATTTTAAGACTTATAATAAAATATGTTTGCAATGGATACAGGGCTATTTATGCAGTTGACTTTATTTGGTATGAGAATGAATCAAAGACGGCGCCGGTGTTGAAGTTTGTTCCCCATCGAAGTCTGTTTCCTCTATGTTTATAGCGTTTACATTTATAATTTATTTAGAAAGATTAAAGATTTGAATTTGTTATAATAAAAGCAATAATATCATGTATTCTATAATTCAATTTATTAAATATTTCTTATTTGACAGTTTTATATCTTTTAACCTGTCTTTTTTCCTTTTTTTTCTCTACTGTTTGTTTTAAAACAAATTATACATATAATATGATTCAAACTGTAATACTGTAAAAATAATTTACAATCAAGATACATTACATAAATGCACACACACACATCTCAGTAGCCATTAGAACTTTCAATGTATATAAAGAATAAACGTATAATGTGATAAAAACGCTATAAAAACACTAAAGGGAAACACAGGGGGAACAGACTTCCACACAACACCTGTAACCCAGTAACCGTTTAGTCCATGCCAATTTTTTTTATTCTGTAACACTTAAAACCTTTTGACAATTTGCCTGACGTGGCTAAATAAAAAAATCGCCTCCCAAGACAACTCATTATGGAGCTGCTAGATCTTCTCAGACCATATTCTCTATTTAACCCTCTCTGTTTATTGTAGATAGGTTGTTTTTTATTGAAAACATTAATGGCAAGCAATACCGCATTAAACAGAAGTACTACAGCTGCTTGCCTAGTAATTCTGATTGTTAAGTACCTTACCATTAGTATAAAAGTGTATTATATAATTTTTTAAGTCGTTAAACCCATGTCAAGAAGCACAACGGGATAAGGAGGGTGGATGATTAGCGAGGTTCATCTACCCGTATTACTGACAATTTGATAATTTAATTAATAGTCTATATTTTACGGATAACTTAAACTATGTTAAAATAAATGTTACTGGAATAATTTGAGTAATGTTCCATTTGTATAGAGCGTGTTGTCTTTCTTAATGCCGTAATGCACTTTCGCGTGAAGTGGAAAATCGATCCCTGAGCGATCGATCGCAAATAATTCAGCACCTTCACTTGGGACAGCGCCACTGTTACGTTGAACTTAGAGGCAGCGTGTTAAGAAGCTTCCTAAGAGACACTTCGGGGAACACACTTAGGAACATAAACAACTTTGGTAAGATATATCTTTTTGAGTCTTCTTAGCGCGCTAAGAGTGAACGTTATCGGGGAACCGGGCCCTGTCTGATAACACATTAAATAAAAAGATTTCATAACATACTTCATCATATATTTTTTTTTTACAGTTAATAGTGTCTGATTTGATCAATTGCTCATTTGATTAATTTCTGATTATTTTTGTCTATCTATCTGCTTGACTGTCTGTCTGTCTTTATAATTTATAAAAGAGATCACAGTCTAAAGTAGTATACAAATCATGAGAAAATAAATATACAGATACATAAAAAATGAAGATTTCTTGTAAAGGGTTAGGATGCGTTTCACTCCCACTTTGACAATGAACAGGGTCTCCTAAACTCCTGCCCAGACTCATGGATAAATTTGTTAGCCACTAAAAAAAAACAAAAAAAATATTTTACTAATAAGAAATGCTTGATCATTCAATCAGTGTCACAAACAGCAAAGTTTAAAATACAAAATAATTTTTAGGGACTTTTAATTTTAAAATATTTCAGATATATTTATTATTCATATTAAAACTTACCCCATTTATTACCCACTAAGACAGGGCATTCAGCATGCTTTAATCTTAAATCCATATCTCCATTTTTTTTAAGGTTGTACCAAAACACAGCTGAACCCTGAAAGAGCACACACTGTAAAAATGTGCTGTAATTATGCAGCTGGTTGCCAGTAACTTACTGTAGAAGATAAAGACTAAAAATGTTTCATGTTCATTTAACTTTGAACAAACTGTTGCCGGTAAATTATATAAATGTGAAATCTAAGTTACTGGCAGCTAGTTGCCAGTAATACCCAGTAATACTGTAATTTCTACAGAAACAGTTTACAATGCAGAATGGTGGTAAAGATTTTACCGCAATAACAGTAATATACTGTGTGGAGGGTTTACCTTTTTAGGTTGCAGTGCAACTCCAACTGTAGGAAACACAGTGGCGCCCCCGATCTTGACATCACTCATCTACAGGAGGAGCATATCAATACATTTCTATATGGATTTTTAAACACAGACAAAAATATTTTTTCAGACAGTGGTACCTGAATTAACCTACATAAATATGGAATGTAGCAATCCTTTCATTCTCGTCAAACTGTGGGATTAATTTGTTTTCAGATTAGCTTGCAATAGTTTGGTCAATTTGTAATCAAGCTCTCAATGAAAAAATATTTCAGAATAAACATCGTACCCCTGCATCATAATGTGGTTCATGTCTGCCACCAATCCCATAATTCTGAACCTGAAAATGAATGCATCACTCAAGAGTTCTGATTGAAATAAAAATGATATTTAAAATTATCATAATATAAAACAGTATACTGGGGCAAGAGTTAAAGCATGCAAGTTGATTTTGTTAATAATGTAATCAACAGTGTTGGGGGTAACGCATTAAAAGAAATGTGCACTACTTAATAATATTACTTTCCTGAAGTAACGAGTAAAGCAATGCATGACTTTTTAAATGTACACATTAATATTTGAGTTACTTTTTTAGTTTAATGAATTTGATTAAATCAACAGTGTTGGGGGTAACACATTACAAGAAATGTGCACTACGTAATAATATTACTTTTCTGAAGTAACGAGTAAAGCAATGCATGACTTTTTAAATGTACACATTAAAGGAATAGTCTACTCACTTTCAACATCAAAACATGTTATTACCTTAACTAAGAATTGTTGATACATCCCTCTATCATCTGTGTGCGTGCACGTAAGCGCTGGATCGCGCTGCGACGCTTCGATAGCATTTAGCTTAGCCCCATTCATTCAATGGTACCAATCAGAGATAAAGTTAGAAGTGACCAAACACATCAACGTTTTTCCTATTTAAGACGAGTAGTTATACGAGCAAGTTTGGTGGTACAAAATAAAACGTAGCGCTTTTCTAAGCGGATTTAAAAGAGAAACTATATTTTATGGCGTAATAGCACTTTTGGGAGTACTTCGACTCGGCGCAGTAACACCCTCCCTCTCCCATTATGAGAGGGAGAAGGGGAGCGGACTTTTCAGGCGAGTCGAAGTGCTCCCAAAAGTGCTATTACGCCACAAAACATAGTTCCTCCTCTAAATCCGCCCAGAAAAGCGCCACGTTTTGTTTTGTACCACCAAACTTGCTCGTATAACTACTCGTCTTAAATAGGAAAAACGTTGATGTGTTTGGTCACTTCTGGCTTTGTCTCTGGTTGGTGCCGTTGAGTGAATGGGGCTAAGCTAAATGCTATCGAAGTGTCGCAGCGCGATCCAGCGCTTACGTGCACGCACACAGACGACAGAGGGATGCATCAACAATTCCCAGCCAAGGCAATAACACGTTTCAACACCGAAAATTAGTAGACTATTCCTTTAATATTTAAGTTACTTTTTCAAAAAAGGAATACAAGTTACTTTTTTAGTTTAATGAATTTGATTAAATCAACAGTGTTGGGGGTAACACATTACAAGAAATGTGCACTACGTAATAATATTACTTTTCAGAAGTAACGAGTAAAGCAATGCATGACTTTTTAAATGTACACATTAATATATGAGTTACTTTTTCAAAAAAGGAATACAAGTTACTTTTTTAGTTTAATGAATTTGATAAAAAAAAAAATGTACTGAATTAAACTAAACGTAGTCATATTATGCACTCTATGCGTATACGCTTGTGTGGGAACAGTTTGAGTCAAAAACTGAGATGGCAGGCCAGGGCTCAACATTTTTGTGATGAAATACGCAATTTCTGAATGCAGAACTTTCAGTAATTAAAAACACCTTCAAGGCCTGAAAGAGATCAAGCCTCATCCAAGAAAAAGTAAAGCCAAAGTAACTAAAAAGTAACGTAAGCATTACTTTCATGAAAAGTAACTAAGTAACACAATTAGTTACTTTTTTTGGAGTAACTTAATATTGTAATGCATTACTTTTAAAAGTAACTGTCCCCAACACTGGTAATCAAGACATGTTTGCAAAGGTTTACATGTGTTGAACTAGGACAGCGAAAGAGTTTCCACACTGTAAACCAACCCAGTCTCACCCCATGGCGTCAATATTTGACGACACTTGACCATGCGTCAATATGTTGACGCGGAGGGTATACCTTTCGCGTCATTTTTTGACGAACTGGGGACTGCAACACCACTAAGTCCGTTGCATTCTCTTTCCTATTTTCTTACCATTTTCTACCATTTTCGCGTCGGTTTAGGGTTAGAATTACAGAATGACATCCCTACCCAAACCTTTCCCTAACCCCAATGCCAGGCGACAACTGTTTAATTTCGCGTACCTGGTGGTATTGAAGTCCCCAGTTCGTCAAAAAATGACGCGAAAGGTGTGCCCTCCGCGTCGACATGTTGGCGCATGGTCGGGTGTCGTCAGGTGTTGACGCCATGGGTGTGAGACCGTGTTACGTAAACATGACGTTGTTTTAAATAAGACTGAACGTGTAGCTCTTCAGCTGTTTCCATAGAGAGTCCTGTAGCATCCGCGACCCTTTGATTGACTCGAACAACCACAGTGTTGTCTTCATCCAAGAAAACGCTGATTGATGTTTCATTCCACTTTTGAAACAAAATAAATGTTGAACTCTTTAAACAATGCTCTTTCTCAGTAATAACACAATTATTACCTTTGAGAAACAAGGGTATTTAAAATGCCTGATTTAGTCATAGTCCTGGAAAGCTACGGGTCACAAAACAAGAATAAACCATCATGTATACAATGAAAACCAGCACATCTATTATTAACATGTCTGTGAGTTCATGTTTTGTGTGTGTGTTAGATATTCACCAAAGGTCTTGAGAGATTCTTCAGGATCTCAATCTCGTTGTCTGATATTATGTCATGATATCTGATGATTCGGGGTTCATTCCACTCCACCTCTTCTTTCAGTGGGGCCAGAATCAGTCTGGGGTTTCCTCCACCTGTGCTGTACCTACAGGACAGTGCTCTCTGCCTCCTGATGGTCTGGTTTTTAAAATATAAAAAACTTTAATAACCAATGAACACATAAAAGCAGCTTTACATTTATTGTTTGCAATTTAATGCCAAATAATGGTTTAAACTTGAAAAATTGTACTTGCCTTCTGGGGAACATTTCCCCTGCACAATGCTTCATAGGTGTTATGTGACTTTGTACTCAGTTTGAATATATTAGGGTAGTATGAAATTGAAGTTTGTTGAAGGGTTTTGTACGACTTCAATAAATGTTTCACTTTATCATTAGTTGGGTCTAGGAGAAAAAAATAAGAAGAAAAGACAGCAGTAAATGTATGTCTCAGATTTAGTTACCTCAGTTATTTGGTTACTTCTGGTTCTCTGATTTGATTGGACAGGTGAGATTTTTTTGTAAAGCAGCACTGGGACATATTTTGTCCAATACACAAGATAACTGTTATATAAAAGCAATATTACATTAAGTGAATATTAGCATGATTTCATGCAGTCTCATGCCTATAGACGGTTTCAGCGGTAACAAATCAATTCAATTTTATTTATATAGCGCTTTTCACAATTGGTAAATGTTTTAAAGCAGCTTTACATTAATAGAAGCAGGGGAAAACACAGAAAAATCGACAGATTAGCAAAATACAGCGGCTATGAATATGAATAAACTTTACAAGCGAGCGCATAAATAATGTAACGGAGAGGGTGCTAAGTTAATCCAATGTCGGCTGACTCCCCGGGGTAAAACCCCCCCTAGGAGAAAAACCTAAAAAATTAATTGTACATTTTTATCCGTTCTAAATTTACCCTAATTTAACACTTTTCAGGTTTTTAATACTCTGATCATATATACATATATAGATGCTTTTATGCAAATGTATGTTAACAACAGCCTGTTTACATTTTTAACAGAACCATCAGGCCATTGTTTTGTATATGCATTTTCCTTTAAGAAGAATTTTCTTTCTGCATTTTTATTTGATGCTGCATCATTTGTGACATGTGCTGTCAAATTTAGTCGAAATTAGCAAATTTTCAAAAAAAAAATAGTTGTTCATATTTTGACATTCTCTATTAAAACATAGAACAATGCATGATTTGGTGGAATATAACAAAATATGACAGAACTACACCTGTTTGAAGTTGAAAGAGTCAGCAAAGTTAAATTACCAGAAAAATTACCACATCCATACATCAAATTACCACATCAATACCTTAAAATCACTGATAAAACTATAAGATTTAGCACACATAAAGCAAAAACATAATCAATATATGTTAAACTTTTTTTCTTTTGTTTGATTGACATTGTGACAGACTGCTTAAAATCTAAGTGATCTAATATAATGTTACAAATCAGATATTTTTACCCAACAGTTAACCAAACATTTACTTAAGACATAACAGATTATAGATCCTACCTGCGTGAATTCTTATCAAAGCAGATATTTGTAAAACTTCAATTTTGTGTAGATGTCGCTTCAGATGTCAGTCAGTCAGCGTGAGGAGATCGCTTTTGAGTCTTGTCGCTCTTAATAACTCTTTAACAATAATCAGGTACCGAACTTTATCTCTCTTAATGACTCTTTTAACATCAAGCAAATCCTGCAGTCTATTTTCTAAGTCATGCATAAAAGCGAAACCAAAATGAATTGAGACGCATCTTTGCATTAGATTAAGCATTAGGAGGGCGGGAACTTTACACCTCAGACGTATAAATATAGATCATTTCAGATGTCCAACGAGCATTTAGAGCATTGGATTTGCTAGACGATTTGGTTAATGTTCTTATTTCTATGAAAACCTCTGAATCATTTAGACAGGATCCCATTCGTCTGCGTCTCTGTTCATTCAACTATGGGCTGGACCAAGGGTCAAACAGAAATTGCGCGTTGCGTTAATCGGCGTTAATAAAATTAGTTGCGTTAAAATGAATTTGCGTTAACGCGTTAATTTTGACAGCCCTAATATATATATATTTATATATATTTATATGTAAACGAAAAGACAACATACACCAATGGCTTTAAAGCTTAACTTCTGGTAGACTTCCGCATAAGATCAATAACAACAGAGTCTTCTAGAGTAGATTATTTCAAATAACAAGCAAAAAAAGTGTATCAGTAAGCTAAAGTTACTGTGAAAAATCATGGTAGCCCTTTCACACAGAGATTACGGAAAATACATGGATCGTTTAATTTTTGGTTGCTTCGCAATGCCAATAATTTTTATTTAAACACACGTGTGCTCATACGGTGCGCCCCTTACGGCGAAAGTTACTTTTAAAAGTAATGCATTACAATATTCAGTTACTCCCCAAAAAAGTAACTAATTGCATTACTTGGTTACTTTTTTATGGAAAATATTACTTACGTTACTTTTAAGTTACATTTGCGTTACTTTTTCTTACTTGGCTAAGGCTTGATCTCTTTCAGGCCTTGGAGGTGTTTTTTATCACTGAGAAATTCTGCATTCAGAAATTGCATATTTCCATCGCAAAAATGTCACGCTCTGGCCTGCCATCTCTGTTTCTGATTCAAACTGTTTCCGCTAAGGTGCGCACGCATAAGAGTGCATAATTCTACGTGACTACGTTCAAGCCCTTTTCACACAGAAATTCCGTAAAATACACGTAAAATGCATCCTGGATTTTTCCAGGATAGTTAGAGTTTTTGTTCGTTCACACTGCCAAGATTACACGGCATCTGATGGTCCCGGAAAGACACGTGACATGTTGAAAGTCCCGCCCTCTCTTCTACGCAGCGTCTGAAGTTTGCATATTATGTATTATTTCTCTCTCCAGAAACAACTCGCTTGCATTTTTGTTTATAATAAGACTACAAAGGAGTGCGTGAATGCACATTTCTATGCTGTTGAATGATCTCAGCTTCAGAGTGGATATTTGACGAGCTCCCTGATTTCTGCTTTGATACAGTTTTCAGACATTTCTCATCGTGATTGTTTATATGCATTTAAAACACGCATTTTGAGGAGCTGAACAATATATCTCGTTGGAATGACATGCGGGTATTTTCGTTTATTATAGCTCAAATGAGCACGTGACGCGATATTCTTTTATGCTGCTGAATGATCTCCGTTTCAACGCAGTAAGTAACGAGCTAACTTACCTGATATCTGCTTCAGTCCAGTTTGCTGACATTTCTCGTCGTGAATGTTGTAAATCCCTTATTTCAAAGAGTTGAACCAACTTCATGTTGTCATGACACGCGCGTCCTCATTACGGCACGTGCGTCATTGTTTATGCGTCTCATTTATCATTTCCTGATAACTGCTTCAATCTAGTTTGCAACATTTCTCGTGGTGAATGTTTATATGCATGTTATCTGTCGTTGTAAGGAGCTGAACCATAACTTGTGTTGTGATGATGACGCGCGCGTCCTCACTTCGACACGCCCTTTACGGCATTCTTGTTCACACAGAGGGTTACCCGCGTATCTTACTAGGTCCTCTTTCCGGCAACCATCCCAGAAGATTAACGGAACGAGTTTTTATTCACACAGACGCTTGTCTGGCAATTTTACGGGTATTTTCTGGGACCAGAGGTCTGTGTGAATGGGGTTTCAGTTTACTCAGTACATTCTTTTTTGTATCAAATTAATTAAACTGAAAAGTAACTCAAATATTAATGTGTACATTTATAAAGTAGTGCGTTACTTTACTCGTTACTGCAGAAAAGTAATATTATTACTTAATGCACATTACTTGTAATGCGTTACCCCCAACACTGCTTTCAGCACTGTTTCTGCGTCCTGTTCACACAGAATGCTTACCGTGGATGTTACAGCAATGTTATAGGTTCTCTTCACAGGAGGACCTATATGGGAAATGCGTTTGTGTTCACAAAGAAGCCTCTCTGTCAATTTTACGGAAATGTTTTGGGAGCAAAGTGCTGTGTGAATGAGGTTTTAGTTACAGTTCCTTGAATTTGCCTGACTGCCAAATAGGGGTGGCCTGTGACTTCTTGTTCGAGGGTGCACGATGCGAAGCCCATCACAACATTGCCCGTCATGTGTGTGGTTCATCATGTCAAAATAGGTGTTCGCCGTGTGTCATGTTAACTTATGTGCATCATATGTCTTGTCAAAATGAGCCTGCTGCAGACGCTTTGAAGGGGTTTGCCAGACAGAATATTCAACCCATTCTCACTCCCCAAGGCATCAAAATCTGAAGCATGCCCAAACGCCCTCAGCGTCAGCACGAAGACGTGAAGGGTGCCCCTATGCGTCACTATATCGATGAAACGGGAACTCCGTTGCCTTCATGCCAATCCCTCAGCGTCGGATATAGAGGAAAGGGAATCCCGGAAGGTGATGCTGTCACATTATGCGACGATCGGCAGGTTCATGCAGCTTCTGGACGGTAACTACTCAATTTTTGTTCCAAATTTTTTACCATTGTCGCTTGGGGTTGGGGTTAGAACGACTTTCTGTTACATAAAATTACATCCTAACCCAAACCCAACTCTAACTGTAACCCAATGCGACAATGGTTTAAAAATTGGAAAAAAATTGAGTAGTTACCGTCCAGAAGCAGCATGATCCTGCATATCGTTGCATAACGTGACGGCATCAACCTCCGGGACTCACCCCCGTCTACATCCGACACCGAGGGACCAGCACGAAAACAACGGAGCCCCCATTTTGTTCACACTGACGCTGAAGGCGCCTGAACATGCCCCAGACCCCGACGCCCTGGGGAGCGAGAATGTGCTGCAATTTTGGTTCAACTCTGGTCTACACCACGCGTGTCTGCGTCTCTTAACCCTGGAGAACCCAGGAGAATCAAAAACCCATTTCTTCTATTGACCAAATTTGACCCTGTGGGTTCTCCAGGGTTAAATGAACTGGAACATCACAGATCAGATGTTAAATTTGGGCCAGGCATGTAACCATGCACTCTCAGAAACAAAGGTACAAAACCGTACCCTTTCTGTCACTGGGGCTGTACCCGTTCAAAAAGCACAGCTTTGCACCTAAGGATTTCATTTAAGTACCTCAGAAGTACATGCTGGGACCAAAGAGAGCTTATTAGTACCTCAACAATACATATTAGTATCTCAAAGGTACATATTGGTACGAAATGTTTTGTTTACACATCTGTACCTAATGGTCCATACAATTACCTTCTTAAAGGGTGCTTAAGGTACGGTAGTCTGCCCAAAATTGTAAACTGTTTTGTATTCCTGTAAAGGTATCAAACAGAAACTTGAGGTACAGCCCCAGTGAAAGAAAAGGTACGGATCTATACCTTCGTTTCCGACAGTGTGGCAACATGCATGTGTCCGATAAAACCGTCTATAAATAAATGACAATATATATCACTCTCATTCATGTGATAATGATAAAATAATTCAGTATTAGCACACATTCGACTCACCCAGATTTAGAAGCTGTTTGGTGTAGTTTATTGCCACAGGTAGACTTCCAAACTTATATGCTGAGGTGCTCAGGTAAGAAAGCAAAATTTCCTTAGTAACAACTCGTATCGAAGGTCTGGAGTCTGGATGATTTAGCATTTTCAGACTGTATAGAAACCAGTGAAAGGCAAGCTGAAATTTGTCCTGCTTATAAGCGATATTCCCCACAAGATAAGCTTCGTCCTCACCGAAAAATGTTCCTGTGAAATTATCGTAGTTGATTTGTGAAAACATGCAACAGAGGGAACAACAAACCGTAACTTTCCATTATTGCAGACATTTCACCTTTTACGATGTCGTCTGGGTAGAGTTTGTAGATCTCTTGCAGGCTAAAAAGTCCTAAAGCTGCACCCGCAATATCTTCATTTGATGGGATTTTTAGTATATCTGAGTGCAGTATTACTTGAAATTCTACAAGATTAACAAAAAAAAAAACTTTAATAAAAAAAGGACATTTTAATAACATTGGGTATAAAATGAAGATTTCAGATGTAAAACCATTTTCTTCTAAAATTTTTTAAAATCAGACTCTAGATGGTATCTCTGAATGGGATTAAGCCGATTAGATGCATAGATATTTGATGACTGTATATTACGTGCCAAGAGCATTCGGTTACAATCATTATCTCATTTGTTTGACGCATGGCCCTGTCACATGCTTTTGCATCTGAACTTTTTAAATATAGCTAAAAATAACCCACCTTCATAAATACTCTTTTTAGTGGAGTTTACCATAGTGACCCATTCAATTCTCATTCGTTGTATGAGTTTGAAAGCAGCAACAGGGTTACTCATGGCTTCCTCAGAGTCCTCAGAGTCCTCAGAGTTTGAGCGCTGTGTAAGAAGCTCAAGAATGCTGCATTGAAGATAAAGATACATTCTTTCAACATTACATCATCCTCGTACACTGTCAGAAAAAATTTAGCTGTCTCTGAGGCTCTACCTATTCAAAACGTAAAACTTTGCAATGTGTTCATATCTGAACCTAATTCTACATATTAAAAGGATAAGATTTTTAATCATCCACAACTGATTATGTAAACATTTCTGCAGTTTTTTAAATATATTTTTCATGGCAATGTTTCTTGAAGTCAAATGTGTAATGTGTGATTATTTTACCCTTTGAGTACGTTTAAATTTTTTTCCTCAATAGTTATATAGTTCCTGAAGATCTTCAGAAGGTATCTCTCTTCCTCCACGAGCTGCATGACTTGATCTTTTTCAAACACAGTACAACTACAATTAATTGTAAAGTAGCAGTTTTTAATAACAAAAATGCATCGGGTGTATGAATGTGTGAGTGAATGGGTGAATGTGAGGCTAATTGTAAAGCGCTTTGGATGGCCATAGGTCTGTGTAAAGCGCTATATAAATGCAGTCCATTTACCATAAGAAAACTGTAATTCAAATTAATGGATATTATAACAGATGTAACAGGGACAGAGATAACTTACATTTACATTTCACTACAATAGGGTTGTAACATTAGTAAATCTTCAGCATGATGTAACAATTTCCTTTTTAATGTTTGTTAATGGCAACACAATTTGTCTTGGTTTATTTATTTTGTTACTAATGTTAACAGCTACAGCTCACAATTTAAAAAATGTAATAGTAAATATATTAGAAATGTAATTAAATGTATAAGTAATATGAAGAGAGATTAATAAATGCTGTAGAAGTATTGTTCATTTTTAGTAGGGATGCACCGATAGGATTTTTGCCGATACCAATTTAAACAGACAGCTATTGACCAATACCGACCAATATTAAACACTGGTATACAATACTATACAGTTGGCCTATTAGCTAGTTTATTTCTGCATTAAATTATTTTATTTACTGAACATGGATTGGATATATTTAACATTTAACTGACCAACATAATAAAAGAGGCAAAAAGCAAAATAATTTTTTTTAACTATTAACTATTATTTAACTATTTTGATATTTATATTTTTTAAATGCTGGATTATGCAACAAGCATGAAACTTATTGGGTCCTATTTTAACGATCTAAGCGCATTGTCTAAAGCGCACAGCGCAATGTCTAAATGCGCCACTTTTGCTTATTTAATGACAGGAAAAATGGTTTGTGCGCCGAGCGCATGGTCGAAAAGGACTGGTCCTATTTTTTTAATGATTAATGGGAGTATTTTGGGCGTAACTGCAATAAACCAATGAGAGTCTCAGCTCTCATCCTCTTTAAAAGGCTGTTGCGCTGGCGCTACGTCTCATCCCTATTTAGATGACGGACTTTGTAAACTGAAAAACTAAGCGGAGGAAGAAGATCCCCAGTTTAAGATTAAAGGCTCTCTAGGCGAATAATGTGCGACGTCACTTCCTGTTGATGTTTGAACTGTTTTCAAACAAACGGAGCGTAGCTAACGCCTCCCCCTCCCTCTCCTGTCCGTGCTTTCATGAACGCGCCCAACCCCCACCCCCAAATCCTTCTTGTTGTTTATTGGCTGGAACACTTTGTTATGTTTTGTTGTGCTAGGTTTGGCCACTATGTTGATATTGCCGTTTGTCGAGCCTGAGCTGTCTACAGAGATCGCGTTTTTTTACAGTTTGATCAGCTTATCTACAGTGCTTATTGTAAAGTGTTATCACATTTAAAGGAACAGTATGTAGGATTGTGGCCAAACTTGGTACTGCAATCACAAAACTTGTGGCTAAAACTGGTACTGCAATCACACAGCTGGTGGCCAATACACAAAATGACAACATAAACATCAGTTGAGGGCTGCAACTCCACTTTTTAAATGACAATATCCTGGCCATAACACTGTTGTCAGTGTTATAAGTATTTGAAATGAAAATGATTTCTTAATGTGTAGTGACATATCAGGGCCATTTTATAATTAATTGATATAAATTTCTTACATACTGTTTCTTTAAATAAAAAATTAACATTAATGTATGTGTATTTATTTAACTCAAAAGTAATAACATAAATTAATTTCCTCGGTAACACTTTACAATAAGGTTCATTAGTTAACATTAGTTAACTACATTAGTAAACATGAACTAATAATGAACTGCACTTATAAATCATTTATTAATCTTTGTTAATGTTAAATGCGACAATTACTAATACTTTATTAAAATCTTGTTAACGTTTGTTAATGCACTGTGAACTAACATGAACAAACAATTAAAAGCTTTATTTCTATTAACTAACATTAACAAAGATTAAGAAATACTGTAACAAATGTATTGCTCATGGTTTGTTCATGTTAGGTAATACATTAACTAATGTTAACTAATGAACCTTATTGTAAAGTGTTACCATTTCCTCAGAAGGGAATAAATAGACAAAGGAGATAAATAAAAACTTTGTATTAATAATGGTCAATAATGTAAATTGTTGATATAATAATATTAAAGAAACACTAATATACCTGTTGATGAAAAGATTTCATTCTCAGCGGCAGAAACAATCCAGACACACGCCACAAATGATAATAGTTGCATTATTACCTTCATGTTTTTGAAACCACAAAACATGTCAACAGTCACAGCACAATTTGTCAAGAGTCTGTACATCTGTAACTGTAAGTGTTTAAATAAAAATCATCTTAAGACACACCTACATCTGACACTTCTGAGAAAGCAAAAGCAAAACTGAACAATCACCTATTGTGATACTAAATATGTTTATGTATGTATTCTTATATGTAATTAGTTACTGCACACTCAATATTCATATAACAATGCAGTAATAGTTACCAAACAGTGTCTATTCCTTTATGTGACAGGGCCTGTTTCAAAATCATTTTGCATCCTATCCCCTGTCATGGTTTTGTCAGTCTTGTGGCAGAATCCTGACAGACCCATGTTTTGTGTGGGTTCACGTGGTCTCAGTATTGGTTTACTAGACCACGTGTTCCCTGTGTCTTGTCTCTTTTACCCCGCTCCCTTGTTAGCCTCCTCATTATTTATATCATTTGCTCTCCTCTTGATTTGTTCCCCTATTTAATCCTCTTGTATTCATTGTCCTGTGCTTGTGCATTGTTCTGAGTACCTGTGAGTACGCTGTCTTAGTAGTCTAGTCTTGTGTTGTTTGTTGTATTAGTCAAGTTCATTGTTTAGTGTCTTCCTGTTTAGTGTTAAGTGTGTTTAAGATCTAGTCTTGTTTAGTTTCTTTCCCTCTGTCAAGTATCTTGTTTATGTAATTTTGACCCCTCGTGGGATTTATTTTCTGTTTTGAATAAAATAGTTTGTGTTCATCACCACCACCGTCTGCATTTGGGTTCCTCCTTGTAAATCCCTAACAATCCCCTATTAAGATTTTATGAAATGACTCCTACTACAAACTCTGTACTTCACATCAGCCTAGTTATGGATCAAGGTTAATGGATTTTCAATTTGTTTGCACTATACACAATGGGCAAACAAAAGCTGTTTTTTGTTCATTGAATCTTAATTTTCTATATATAAGTGAGAATGAGAATGGTTGTTGTGAAATCATTCTCAAACTCTCATATTTGAAATAGGTATTTTTCCAAAAAGTCAGTGAGAACCTGTTAGTTTTGTATTTTCAAAGAAATGTGTTCAATTTCACTTCTTTAATCCTCTTGTGTTTTAAAGCATTATTTCAAGTAACTCTATAAAAGGCATGTCTAAACAAAAAGAAAAATCACATGTTATGGGCGCGTGTACATGTTATTTCCTGTGGCCGATGTATGTTTTCAATGGTTTTAAATAATGCTCCGCTCTAAGCGCTGGTGCGGTACAGATTGGTGTGACTGCAAAAATACTTGCATCACATGAGCTTTTATGACTAATGTAGAAACTGAAAGTAAAATGTATTTGAATGACAAAGTTTTATTAGACCTATACAAATTGCTAAAATTGTATGTTTGTCATGGGTTTGTAAGACATTGATGTATGTTGACAATCTTGTTTTGGTGTATGTAGGTATTCACCTTAATGTCCATAATCAAATCTCACCCCAGATCTCAAATAACATTACCACTTTACAAACCTACACAAAACACATAGTGACATATATTATATGTAGTTTCTGTAATTTATCTTTCTGTAATTTATCTTTCACTTCTGACATAAAACAGGGTCTTGTGAACTCCTTCTCAAATTAATAGATTAATTTATAGCAACTGAAGAAAGATAATCAATGAATATTACTTTTAACATCATATTTTATAATCTGGCATTGAGCAGATGCCCACCATGGGCAAGGTTGAGGAGGACATCTCCCCTAAATTTTTTTTTTTTTGGGGGGGGGGCAGTAGGAACCAGGTTTCACAGTGTTCCACGTTAAAGGTCCCACGTTAGGTGTTGTGCCGAAGTACGACTGTCCCAAGTCTGGTGTTCCCAAGTGATAATACTATGTGAAATAACTTTAAATACCATAACAAAATGAAACAGACACGTCAAAAGATTATACTTAGCTTTATGTATGTGCACAATACATAAAAAAACTGATAATTAACAGAACTTGTTCTTCCTCACATAAAAGGTTCTGAAATAAGAAGAAAAAACTAACAAAACATTTAATTAATAAAATAAATTAATTTAATGTAATTAACTCTTATGCAGCGATATGGACCCAATGTTGAACTGTTTTCATTAATTTTAGGTGAATCTGTCTCCAAATGCAATAAAATATAATTGTATCAATTTTAATTATTATTTTTATTATTAGATGATTGATTTTATTTTTTAAACACATGAAGGAAACTTTACGAACTGAAGAATATTCATGATGATTTTATAAATCTATTTGAGAGAGTATTAACACTTAATGACATTTTAATGACAAATTATATTTATACCACTGTAGTTGAGGTCAAGAAAAATATTCATGACGATGTTATAAAACTATATGAAAGAGTTTTAACACTTAATGACATTTAAATGACACATTTATTTTGTATCACTGGTAAAAAGTGATCAGTTATGTTGTCTTGGTAAGGTCAAGTTGTCACAACAAAGACATCCCAAACAACGTCATCTTTGAATTAAAAGTGACATAATTGAATGAATGACACTTGTCATAAACATGCATAAAATCTCCTTAATGTTCATGACATGTGTCATGTCATGATTATGAAGGTGTCATGTCAGCCCTATAATCACCCCTTCAAGTAAAGTGTTACCAAATGTAATATATAAACCACAACTAACTGAGAAGTGTTTGTATGTTTTTTATATAGAGTTTCTTCTGATCTGTATTTCTATTTCTGTTGAAGTCATTTTCATTTTTTGTGCTTGCATTAAGACAGGTTAAAACTGTAGTTTGTAGAATGTAGAGTGAGTCCAAATTAAATCAAAATTGAAGTTATTTGGCTTATTTGACCATGAATACTGAGCTCCAAAACATAAAAAGATGTAGACACTTCAGTGGGTCTTCAACCTTGTCACACATATCAGTTAAAAATGACACCCCAGTTAGTTTTTAGATTTTTAGTATGTATTAGTTTTTTAGCCTATAATGTTCATCAAATACTTTTGCTTCTAATCCGCTTAATGTCAGGATCCTGCCAGATCCTTGTTTGTATTTAGATCTAGTTTTAGCATGGCATGGTTCTGACAGTACAATGTTTTATGTGGGAGATGCGTGGTTTTAGTATTGGTTTATTCTGACCACGCATTTCCCGGGTCTCGTCACTTTTTCCCCGTTCCCTTACATGTAATGATTTCCAGGTGTATGTCATTTATTTTTTCCCTATTTAAAAGTCCTTAGCTGTGTCTGAAACCGTTCCCTCGTTCACTTATTCACTATTCCCTATATGGGGAATGACAGTTGAGTCCACTATATGGGGAAGAAGCAAATGAAAATGAGTGAGCGATTTCGGACACTGACGCAAATATCATGCGTCAGAGAGCTGTCGCAGAGATTCATCAAAAACACCTGTGTGGCTTTATTGATTGTGCTGTGAAATGGTAAAGTTTACTTTCTTACTGTTTTTCACATTTGTCATGTTTATTGTATTAGTTGATAATAAAGAGAACAAAACAACTGCTTATAATATTTATTTACTGCTGTTTATTTATTGTTTAATAAAAATGTTTATTAGATTTTAAATAAAAGATAACGCAATTATTTTTCATTTGTTTATTTTCAAAAAGTAGAAATAACTGACAACAAGAAAATGTTTGGTGTTTACTGTTAGTATCCTTCAGCTGATTCAAGTTGCGTTCGTCTCCCGTTGCATCATGGGAAATATGAGTGAACGAGTGTACATCGAATGTACCCTCAAAATCAGAGTGCATTGTGGGTAAAAAGTAGTGAATGAATGTAGGGAATGAAGTTGTTCACTCAGGTTTCGGACACCACTACAAAATGGCCGACACCCAATATAGTGCACTATATAGTGGATAGGGAGCGGTTTCAGACACAGCTCTTGTGTTTGTCGTCCAGTGCGGGTTCGTCAATGTTACTTTGTTCGTCTAAGAGTCAATTAGTAAGTCTTGCAGTGTATAGCTTGTTTTCCAGTTTATGTTTAGTGTTTTGTTTAAGTGATAGTGTTTAGTGTAGTCTTGTTAGATTTGTGTTTTCCCTGTTTTGTTTTGCCCCCTCGTGGCTTTTGTTTTCCTGTTTTGTTCAATAAAGTCCTGTGTTGTTCATCCACGTCCGCACTTGGGTTCTTCCTCATCCTGATTCCTGACACTTAATCCCATCCTAAGGCCATTCAGAAATACCGCTTTGTTGGCAGAATCTATAACCACGCTGATTTTTCTGCAAAGTTTAAAGTAGAAAGCATTCCTCTGAAATCATAGAATGTGTTCATATAAACACATTCATTATTTCATTATTCATTCATAGTTTTGCCATTGTTGTATAAAAAATTCAGGAGCTGTTATCTGAAGTCGGCCTATTTCCAAAAAGTGTGTGGGAACCTGTTTGTACTGTATTTCAAAGAAGGTACTTCATTTCATCTCTTTATCTCTCACATGCCCTATTGTGAAACAATTGCCTTATCTAAGCAGAAAGAAAAATCATCTGTTAGTTACAGTACAGAATGTTGCCATGCAACCCTATTTGTATCACATTTGTTCCTCATGACTAATGCAGAAACAAAACTTAATAGTGTATGAAGATTAATAATGCATCTACATTACCGTGTTTATATATATCAGATTTACCTACTGTATAACATAATTAGTTATGAGTTATAAAACAATGTAAAATAATGTATCTTTAGTGTACACACACAGAGTGTGTATTGTTGTGTTTTTGTGCATTGAATCTTGCGGAACAAAAATCTTGAGTCATCTTTCATGCATGAAGGCCGACGTATGTTGACAGTCTTGTTTTCTGCGTGTGGGCATTCACCTAAATGCCTAGAATCAAAGATCACAGATCTCATATAACATTACCTCTTCACAAACTAACATATTACACAAAGCACTGGTAATATTGTATTAAAACCAATATTTAGTGATCACTGAATCAAATATCTAAATACACTATCAACAATGTTAAACAATAACTACAATTGCTAGACATTCTGGTCTCAGAATTTGGACACTCACTGAATAAAACCAGAGGACACTGCCACACCAGCTGCCCTATCCAGTAACCATATTTTCACTCACATACAAGGGCGATTATAGGATTTTAATTTTAGGGGGGCTAAGCCCCCCAATGAGAGTATAATAGAATAAATAAATGTATTAAGTATAAATAAGTTAAGTTAATAATATTACCCCACACTGCACTGACTGCATGGATTACTGGCATGTAAACATAATATAATGCTGAATTTTTAAATTTTCTGTCATTAGATACTTCTAAAAGTTACACACTGCACCTTTAATCTTTGTACAGCGCATTGTGAATGTGTTAGCATTTAGCCTAGCCCCATTCATTCCTTGTGATCCAAATAGGTATACATTTAGAAGCCACCAAAACTTCCATTGTTTCCCTCGTCACGTTTTATTTTGTGCTACCATACTTACCTGTGTAACTACTCATGTAACAGTCTTTAAATACGGAAAACATTGAAGTGTTTCCTGCACTCACTTGCATTTTAAAATGTGTGTCAGACTGTACATTTCCTTCAGCTTTTAAGGAGGCTCGGGTAACACTGCTCCTTAACTCTTTCCCCGCCATTGACGAGTTATCTCGTCAATTAAGGAAAACACTTCCCTGCCAATGACGAGAATTTCCGTCTTTCCGCAATACCGCTATTATCCACCAGGTAGCGCACTTCCTCAACTTATACAACCCGGAAGTAATGCCTCACGTGAAAGAGAAAATACTCCATGTATGTTTTAAGGATCACTCTGCATCTGATCTCTTTCAAAAGTCCTTCAAAAATTTAATTATCTCAGCTTTTTGTTCAAAATTTTGAGTTTTTGAAGAAACCTACCCATATTTGAGAGGTGATAAAAAGAGAACTAATGAAGGTAGGATGAAATGTTTTTTGTTGTTGTTGTTTAAGGGTCTGTTCTTTCATTGGTCATGTTTAGATATTTAAAGAAGAACATTTTCTGGAAGACATTAAACTTTTGTGAAAATCAATCAAGTTGCTGGTGCTGGCTGGCAACTTTTTTTTTAAATGCTGGCGGGGAAACCCATATTTAATACTAAACATTATCGGCCAGTGTTTCTTCCTTTCATTAATTTCTAAGACACTCGAGTGTGTTGTTTATTACCAGCTTTCCTCCTATCTCGTACCAAACAACTTCCTAGAAAGCAACAAGTCTGATTTGAAAAGCGGTCATTCGATATAAACTACACTTCTTTCTGTCATCGAAGCTATGAGATGGTCAAAAGCAGCTTTTAAGTCCTCAGTAAAGGCAATTTACAGATTATGTAACACAATAAATATGTTAAAGAGTCAATAATAAAGTACACAATGTTAATTTTTAAGTATTTGCTAGCTTAAAGGAATATTCCATTTTCTTAAAAGAAAAATCCAGATAATTTACTCACCACCATGTCATCCAAAATGTTGATGTCTTTCTTTGTTCAGTCCAGAAGAAATTATGTTTTTTAAGGAAAACATTGCAGGATTTTTCTCATTTTAATGGACTTTAATAGACACCAATAATTAATACTTGACTCAACACTTAACAGTTTTTTTCAACGGAGTTTCAAAGGACTATAAACGATCCCAAACGAGGCATAAGGGTCTTATCTAGCAAAACGATTGTCATTTTTGACAAGAAAAATAAAAAATATTTACTTTTAAACCACAACTTTTCGTCTAGGTCCGGTCCAGCGCGACCTAACGTAAATGCGTGGTGACGTAGGGAGGTCACGTGTTACATATAAAACGCACATTTGCGGACCATTTTTAACAATAAACTGCCACAAAGACATTAGTTAGTATCAGTTGACATACGGTCCTCTTTCAACACACTTGTAAACACTGGGGCGGAGTTTCGCGTTCGTCCTCTGTGACTTCTTGACGTATTGCGTGGGGTCAGCTGGCGCATCACGACCGGATCTACATGACGAGACGTTGTGGTTTAAAAATGCACATTTGTCACCCTTGTTGTCAAAAATGACAATCATTCCGCTAGACAAGACCCTTATGCCTCGTTTGGGATTGTTTATAGTCCTTTGAAACTCCGCCGAAAAAAACGGCCAAGTGTTGAGTCAAGTATCAAATGTTGGGCTCCATCAAAGTCCATTAAAATTAGAAAAATCCTGCAATGCCTTCCTCAAAAAACACAACTTCCCCTCGACTGAACAAAGAAAGAAATCAACAACCTGGATGACATGGTGGTGAGCAAACCATCTGGATTCTTCCCCCAAGAAAATGGACTAATCCTTTAATAGGCATGAAAAGCAAGATGGCATTTTTTAAGGGTTATTTTTTCATGTAAGATGGAAAGGCATGTCTAGTTTAATACGACGTTTAACTAAATGTTCAATAGTTAAAGAAATAGTGTATACCATTTTATCAGATTAACATTTGCAGTAATACCATGTAATCCATTATATATAAAATATATTTAATTTTTTTCACGTTAAGGCACTTTAAAACAATGTAACATTGCGCTGGTTGCAAACAAGCACTATTCATAAATTTGAATTGATTTAAGATTTTGTATATAGTACTGTATACATCTTTATGTACCATGATTCTTACATATAAAGAAAAAAGTAAAGGGTTACAGGTCCTGTAGTATGCCTTTTACTCCCACTCTGACAGTGAACAGGGTCTCCTGAACTCCTGCCCAAACTCATGGATCCATTTGTTAGCCACTGAAAAAAAACATTTTATTGTACTAATACCATTATCAAAGTTAAATATAATTAATCATATTAAAACTTACCCCATTTATTACCGACAAAGACAGGACATCCAGCATGCTCTGTTCTCAAATCCACATCACCATTCTTTTCAAGGTTGTACCAAAACACAGCTGAACCCTTAAAGAGCAGACAATGGTGAAATACAATATAAAAATACAAAATATATACATCAACAACAGAAATATGCAGTATGTTACTGAAATGAGCGTTTACCTTTTTGGGTTGTAGTGCAACTCCAACTTTAGGAAACACAGTGGCGCCTCCAATCTTTACATCACTCATCTACAGGAGAAGCACATCAGTAAATGTCCATATAGATAAAAAAAACAATAATAATACAACAATAATAATAACAGTGGGCAAGCATTTTTTTAGACAGCGGTAACCGTGTTAACTTACATAAATTAGGAATGTAGCAATCCTTTCATTCGCTTGATACTGTGGGATTAAATATTTTTTAGGTAAATTTACAATAATTTGCTCAATATGTAATTAAGCTCTTAATGAGAAATAATTTGAGCCTACAGTAGAAATCTTACCCATGCATCATAATGTGGTTCATATTTGCCACCAATCCCATAATTCTGAACCTGAAAAATGTTTGCATCACTCAGGAGTCCTGATTAAAATTTTATTATATTTAAAGGTGCAGTGTGTAATTTTTAAAAGGATCTCTTGACAGAAATGCAAAAAACTATATTATCAGTGGTGTATAAAGACCTTTTTATAATGAGCCGTTATGTTTTTATTACCTTAGAATAAGAGGTTTTTATCTACATACACCGAGGGTCCCCTTACATGGAAGTCATTTTGTGCCATGATTTTACAGAAGCTCTTAATGGACAAACTTTTTTACTAAGTTGTCTCTGTGGATGACATGTTTTTCCGGTGGCGGCTACTATGTGTTTCTAAAGCGAAGGGTGAGCAGTGGACTGAGCCGTTAGTTGCAATTCGCAACCTCACAACTACACTGTAAAAAAATTCCGTAGAAATTGCAGCTGGGTTGCCGGTAATTTACCGTAGATTTACATTTATGTTATTTAGTGGCAAGAGTTTGTTCAAAGTTGAGTGAACGTTGAACGTTTGCAGGTCTTTGTCTTTACAGAGTGAAACTAAAAAAACAACATCAAGCACAACATTCTGGCACACAAAATCTGGAGCAAAAAACAGAAAAAGGTTGATGATGATTTCTGATTCCCAGAGTGCTTTGCATGAGGCTGTTGTTGTATGGTGTTATTCTGTAAAGATAAAGACTTGTTAATATTTAAAATTTATTTAACTTTGAACAAACTCTTGCCAGTAAATAACATAAATGTAAATCTATGGTAAATTACCGGCAACCCAGCTGCAATAACATTGTGATTTCTACGGATTTTTTTTACAGTGTAGATGCCGCTAAAATTTACACACTGCACCTTTAAAACTGTATTGTTGAAACCACAATAATTAAACGGTACACTATGATAAGAGTTACAGCATGTCAGTTAGTTTGTTGATAATGTGACCAAGACTGCAAAAGTTTACATGTGTTTAACTAGGACAGAGAAAGAGCTGTGAATACAGAGATTCTGTCACGTGCAAGCTGTAAACATGAAGTTTTTTAAATAAGACTGTACATGTAGCTTTTCAGCTGTTTCCATAGAGAGTCCTGTAGCGTCTGCGATCCTCTGACTGACACGAGCAACCACAGTGTCGTTTTCATCCAGAAAAACACTAAAAACAAAGACATATTTTTTCTGTAAACAAAATAAGTGTTTAACTCTTGAAATAATTCCTCTCTTAATAATAATGAGTTTAATACCTTTGAGAAACACGGATTTTTGAGATGCCTGAATAAATCTTAGACCTGGAAAGCTATAGGTCACAAAACAGGAATAAACCATCAAATGTACAGTTTGTACACAATGAAAATCAGTATGCCTATATATAAACATTTCTGTGAGTACATATATTTTTGGGCCAATCGTAGCCTAGTGGGGCAGTCATAGCCTATTGGTTAGAGAGTCGGGCATGCAACCCGAGAGATGCCAGTTTGCGTCGCAAGGCTGGCAGGTTGCGACTGAGGTGCCCTTGAGCAAGGCACCTTAATCCCAATTGCTTCCTTCCCGTGTGTGGGTGCAGTGCTTATGTTCAGTACTTACTGGGATGGGTTAAATGCACATTTCGAGTATATGTTCCATACTTGACAAACTTGTCACTTTCACTTTGTGTATGTTTTAAATACTCACCTGAGGCCTCGAGAGATCCTTCAGGAGCTCGATCTCTTTGTCTGATATTATGTCATGATATCTGATGATTCTGGGTTCATCCCACTCAATCTCCTCTTTCAATGGTGCCAAAATCAGTCTGGGGTTTCCTCCGCCTGTGCTGTATCTACAGGACAGTGCCCTTTGCCTCCTGTAGGTCTGATTTTTAAAATATCAAAAACTTAAATTTACCAGTTAACACACATCAATAATTGTTTAAACTTGAGAAACTGCACTTGCCCTCTGGTTAACCTCTCCCCTGCACAAAGCCCCATAGGAGTCAGTTGACTCTCTTTTCAATGTGTATATATCAGGGTCTGAAGATCTAAAATGATGAAGTCTGTACAACGTCAGTAAATATCTAGCATTCTCATCAGTCGGGTCTGGGGTAAAGAAGTTGAATAAATAGGCGTAAAATTATGCTTCATATTTAGTGACCTCAAATATAATTATACAATAGGTTTTTTTTATTTTATTGGATAGGCAATTTTCCAATAATGCTAATTTTTGTAAAGCCACACTGTTTAAATTTTTGTCCGAAACATATTAACTGTTGTATAAAAGCAATATCACACTAACTCAGTGTTTCTCAAACTTTTTCTGCCATTCCCCACTTTGGAGGTAGGAAAGAGTTCCAAGCCCCACCTGTCCCAATCGCCCGAACAAAATCATAATCAGCTAGGCTTTAAGTTACCACGTGACATTTTCTACAGTCTGATTTATTTAAGTTTTAAGCTAGGTTTATGTTTAAATGTGCCGTTTTGAGTGTATGGTCAATAAATAATTGAATTAATAGATTTTCTCCCATTTGTCACGCCCCACTTGTAATGTTCCTATTCCCCACCAGTGGGGCCCGCCCCACACTTTGAGAAACACTGCACTAACTGAATATAATAGCATGATTACATGTTGTCTCATGCCTGTAGATAAAATAGCCATGTTAATATTCCTACAGCCTAGATCACTGTCATGCGTGTGATATTAATTAAATAATTCAGTGTTTGTAGCAGTGGCGGCCAGTGACTTCTTTTTTCGAGGGCGCTCGATGCGAAGTTTGTCACAACATGTATGTAGCCCATCGTGTGTGTGGTTCCTTTTTTCAAAATATTTTTTCTGCACTTTGAGAGATCCTGTGTGTATCATGTGTCTTGTCAAAATAAGTGCCTGCTGCAGATGCGTCCCAAGGGTTCATGACAAAAGAGACGCTCGTATTGCCAGAAACTCCCATAATCTCATGTGTAATCAGAGTTTAGTGAGTGTCTTGCGTGTATTTTGTGAACGTGAGTGTTTTTTTTTTATCATAAATGGTTTTGACGCATGTGCAGCAGGCACTTATTTTGACAAAACACGTGATGCACATGGTTCACATGACACAATAAACACATATTTTGAAAACGCAAGCAACACAAGTGACACTCCGAACACTTATTTTGAATTAACGCCTCTCGAATGAGCAGTCACGAGCCGCCACTGGTTAGTACAGTGTATAAATATACTGTAGACTTACCCAGATTTAGACGCTGTACGATGAAGTCGATTGCCACAGATAGACTTCCAAATTTATATGCTGAAAAGCTTAGGTAATAAAGCAACTGTTGTTTGGTAACCGAGGAATCTTGAAATAGCATTTCCAGACTGTAGAGAAACCAGTGAAAGGCAAGCTGGAATTTTTCCTGCTCATAAGCGACCAACCCCACATGGAAAGCTTCATCAGAACTAAAATATCCTGTGAATCATTATACAAAATTAGGGATGCACCGATCCGACTTTTCCAGTCCCGATACCGCAATGACTCAGTCCACAGCTCACCCCTCCCTTTTGAAAAGCATAGACAACCTAAGGTAGTTCCCACAAGACAAACATGTCATCGTCTGAGAAAACCTTATGTGAGTGCTGATCAGTCAGTCAGCACGAGAAAGATCGTTTTCATGTCTTGTCGCTCTTAAAGGAACAGTATGTAAGAAATTTATATCAATGAATCATAAAATGGCCCTGATATGTCACTAGACATTAAGAAATCATTTTCATTTCAAATACTTATATCACTGACAACAATAGTCTGGCCAGGATATTGTCATTTAAAAAGTGGAGTTGCAGCCCTCAACTGATGTTTATGTTGTCATTTTGGGCTCTATCTTACACCCGGCGCAATGCAGTGCAATGCGCGACGCAAGTGTCTTTTGCTAGTTTCCACCCTGCGCAATTATAATTTTCATGTTTAGCGCCGCGTTGTTTAAGTAGCAAATGTGGGCGTTCTGGTCTGAAAACGAGGTGTGTTCAGGCGCATTGTTGGCGCGTTGCTATTTTGAGGCACCTAAAATAGACTACGCCATTGACCAACAAAAACCTGGTCTAAAGTCTAAAGTCAATGGCGCAATGTGTTTTTTTTGTTATTTAAAGAGTGCATTAGTAATATGCGCCTATAAACGGGACGACAACGCGGGTTTGCTTAACACATACATGAATGCGCAGCAGCACAAAAACGCTTTTAAATATGAAAGATTAAAGGATTGAATGTAAAAGATTATTATTGAGTCTCTTGGACATAAATGAGGACTAATTATGAGACGTTGGAAGGCACAAAGAGCTGCTTAACCTGTAGCCTGGTAAGTAAATAAATGCTTTGCTTTAAACAAATGCATCTGTTTTGTATATGATGACTCTGTACCTGTGGATATGGTGAGATGAGAAACATTTTTAAGTAATGCTTAAAAAAAATGTGACGCTGTCCAAGTGCTGAACCTTGCGGAGGGCCGTTTGTAAATTCTTTATCTCCTGTTTGTTACAAATAAAGTATTTTTACAGTACAAACCTTTTCTTACATACTTGTAAATTATGTTTTGATGATATTGGATAGCCATACATTTAAAGCAATTAAAAGCCTGCTTTTTTACTTCCATGACTAAAAGAAAACTGTTTTTAAAGGTTTTAATGAAAAAAAAATAACAATTTCAATACAAGTGAAAAACAACACAATTATTTAACATTAATCTTAAACTGGGGATCTTCTTCCTCCGCTTAGTTTTCAGTTTACAAAATCCATCATCTAAATAGGGATTAGACAGCGCAACTGGCTTTTAAAGGGGATGAGAGCTGAGACTCTCATTGGTTTATTGCACGTTACACCCAAAATACTCCCATTAATCATTAAAAAAATAGGACCAACCCTTTTCGACCATGCGCTCGGCGCACAAACCATTTTTCCCGTCGTTAAATTAGCAAAAGTGCATTCGGACACGCCCATTTAGACGTTGCGCTGTGCGCTTTAGACAATGCGCTTAGATTGGTGTATTGGCCACCAGTTGTGTGATTGCAGTACCATTTTTAGCCACAAGTTTTGTGATTGCAATACCAGTTTTGGCCACAATCCTACATACTGTTCCTTTAATAACTCTTTTAACATCAATCAGGTCCCGAACGTGTCACATATCTTTCCATTAAGGCAAAAATTCAGCCATTTCACCTTCTATCATGTCCTCAGGATAGAGCTTGTAGATTTCTTGCAGTTCAATCAGTCCTAAAGCTGCACCTTCCAAATCGTCATTTGATGGTATCTTTAGGACATCTGAGTGCAACAGGTTTTGAAAGACTGCAAGATTATGAAAAACATGTCAATATACACAGATTAAACCGGCCCCTAGAGTTCTAGGTATAGTTTTATATATGTATATATATATATATATATATATATATATATATATGTATGTATGTATGTGTATGTATGTATGTATGTATGTATGTATGTATATATATATATATATATATATATATATATATATAATATAAATTATACATATAGGGCTGTCAAAATTAACGCGTTAATAACGCGTTAACGCAAATTCATTTTAACGCCACTAATTTTATTAACGGAGATTAACGCAAAGCGCAATTTTTATTTGACCCTTGGTCCAGCCCATAGTTGAATGAACAGAGACGCAGACAAATGTGACTCTCTCTAAATGAGTAAAAGGTTTTCATAGAAATAAGAACATTAAGCAAATCGTCTACCAAATCCAATGCTCGTTGGACATCTGATATGATCTTTATTTATACGCCTGAGAGGTGTAACGTACCGTCCTCCTAATGCTTAATCTAATACAAAAATGCGTCTCAATTCATTTTGGTTTCGCTTTTATGCATGACTTATAAAATAGACTGCAGGACTTGCTTGATGTTAAAATAGTCATTAAGAGAGATAAAGTTCGGTACCTGATTAATGTTAAAGAGTTATTAAGAGCGACAAGACTCAAAAGCGATCCCCTCACGCTGACTGACTGATATCTGAAGCGCGTGCACACAGACGCGCGAGTGCGCGACCCGGATATATAGACATCTACACAAAATTACAGTTTTACAAATATCTGTTTTGATAAGAATTCACGCAGGTAGGCTCTATAATTTGTTATGTTTTAAGTAAATGTTTGGTTAACTGTTGGGTAAAACTATTTCATGTGTAACATTATATTAGATCACTTAGATTTTAAGCAGTCTGTCTCAATGTCAATCAAACAAAAGGAAAAAAGTTGAACATACATTGATGATGTTTTTGCTTTGTGTGTGCTAAATCTATTAGTTTAACCAGTGATTTTAAGGTATTGATGTGGTAATATAATGTATGGATGTGGAAATGTTTGTGGTAATTTGACTCTTTCAACTTCAAACACGTGTAGTTCTGTCATATTTTGTTATATTTCAACAAATCATGCATTTTTCTATGTTTTAATAGAGAATGTCAAAATATGAACAACTTTTTTTTAAATTTGCTAATTCCGACTCAACTTGCCAGCACAGGTCACAAATGATGCAGCAGCAAACAAAAATGGAGAAAGAAAAATCTTCTGAAAGGAAAATTCATATACAAAACAATGGCTGGTGAATCTGTTAAAATGTAAACAGGCTGTTGTTAACATACATTTCCATAAAGCATCTATATATGTATATATGATTAGAATATTAAAAACCTGAAAAGTGTTAAATTAGGGTAAATTTAGAATGGATAAAAATGTGTGATTAATTTGCGATTAATCGCAGTTAACTCATGAAATCATGCGATTAATCTAGATTAATTTTTTTAATCTATTGACAGCCCTAATATATATATATATATATATATATATATGTATGTATGTATGTATGTATATATATATATATGCATATCGTCGCTGTCCGATGAAAACCATGTATGTTCATTTTGCCGATTTTGAGATTTTTCGACAGATTGAATGTCCAGGTTCATTTCCGTATACAGTATGCGTCACATACCTAAATGGCCACTTGTGAAATCATGTCATCTGATTTTCACGTATATCCAATTGGTGTCAAAGCTGTCAATCACGCCGCATATCTTCCGCCTGTGAAGCATCTCGCCGGTCTCTTAAAGTTTCATCGAAGCTCAGCACTGGATATAGCCGAATAAACATGACAATGACTTTCCTTCATCGAGGTAAACGTTTCCCCCAGACGCCAGACGAACATCTAGGAGTGACTTAATTAGGACTGTGCAAACAAAGTATCTGTCTAGCATTGGTGTTATTTATGCTGGGGATGTCCCCACCACTTTTTGAAAGCATTTGGTTAAAGTGTTCTGAAAAATCAAGCAATGCTTAAGACTGGTTTTGTGGTCTAGTGTCACATATGTTGCGTTGTATGCTTATGGTGTGTTTTCTTGTACATGTGTAATGAAATTCATTGTAATCATTGACTAAAAGCGCTGCTGTTTTCTACAGTATGTTGCTTTGGCATTGTTCGGTTGAGCTGGTGTTACAGGGACTGTTACATGTGTGCAGTCGACATTGTTGAGGGTTTTATGCTGAGTATTTTCTTGTTGTTGACTAGCCTACGCTATGCCCATTTTTGATGCGCCGTTATTCAATATATTTCCTGTCCTGCTGTAATGTTTTTATCTGATCTTTTGTCCCCACCACTTTTCAACACAAACTGACGCCCCTGCTGCTTAGTATTACCATGTCAGTGTATTGATTCATTGTCCCTTCATAGTTTGCAAGAGACATTTAATTAATGTATAATTAATATTTCTAAAGTAAGCGTATTTAACTAAGACGTAGGCTATTTAATGAACTGAGCGTATTTATCTGTCAATACGAAACGCGACTTGGCCATTCTAATTAATGATCGGAAGAACGCGTATCGATCAAAGTTACTGTAAAATATGCACGCATGTCCATTTAAACTCAATTTTGGTCAAATGTGGATTATATCATTACACTGGCAAGAATATGGTTACATGTAAATATGCCGTACCAAGTATGACAACGCAACATTCAACTGCTTTTGATATACGGTGTTTTTTTTCACTTTCTGAAAAGTAACCGTTTTGGACATACGTGAGTTTCATCGGGCAGCGACGATATATATATATATATATATATATATATATATATATATATATATATATATATATATATATATATATATATATATATATATATATATATATATATATATATATATATATTAGGGCTGTCAATAGATTAAAAAATTAATCTAGATTAATCGCATGATTTCATGAGTTAACTGCGATTAATCGCAAATTAATCGCACATTTTTATCCATTCTAAATTTACCCTAATTTAACACTTTTCAGGTTTTTAATATTCTAATCATATATACATATATAGATGCTTTATGCAAATGTATGTTAACAACAGCCTGTTTACATTTTAACAGAATCACCAGCCATTGTTTTGTATATGAATTTTCCTTTCACAAGATTTTTCTTTCTCCATTTTTGTTTGCTGCTGCATCATTTGTGACCTGTGCTGGCAAGTTGAGTCGGAATTAGCACATTTTTAAAAAATAGTTGTTCATATTTTGACATTTTCTATTAAAACATAGAACAATGCATGATTTGTTGAAATATAACAAAATATGACAGAACTACACGTGTTTGAAGTTGAAAGAGTCAAATTACCACAAACATTTCCACATCCATACATTATATTACCACATCAATACCTTAAAATCACTGGTAAAACTAATAGATTTAGCACACACAAAGCAAAAACATTATCAATGTATGTTCAACTTTTTTTCCTTTTGTTTGATTGACATTGAGACAGACTGCTTAAAATCTAAGTGATCTAATATAATGTTACACATCAGATAGTTTTACCCAACAGTTAACCAAACATTTACTTAAAACATAACAGATTATAGAGCCTACCTGCGTGAATTCTTATCAAAACAGATATTTGTAAAACTGTAATTTTGTGTAGATGTCTATATATCCGGGTCGCGCACTCGCGCGTCTGTGTGCACGCGCTTCAGATATCAGTCAGTCAGCGTGAGGGGATCGCTTTTGAGTCTTGTCGCTCTTAATAACTCTTTAACATTAATCAGGTACCGAACTTTATCTCTCTTAATGACTCTTTTAACATCAAGCAAGTCCTGCAGTCTATTTTCTAAGTCATGCATAAAAGCGAAACCAAAATGAATTAAGACGCATCTTTGTATTAGATTAAGCATTAGGAGGACGGTAACGTTACACCTCTCAGACGTATAAATAAAGATCATATCAGATGTCCAACGAGCATTTAGAGCATTGGATTTGGTAGACAGTTTGCTTAATGTTCTTATTTCTATGAAAACCTTTTACTCATTTAGAGAGAGTCACATTTGTCTGCGTCTCTGTTCATTCAACTATGGGCTGGACCAAGGGTCAAACAGAAATTGCGTGTTGCGTTAATCTCCGTTAATAAAATTAGTGGCGTTAAAATGAATTTGCGTTAACGCGTTATTAACGCGTTAATTTTGACAGCCCTAATATATATATATATACATATATAAAACTATACCTAGAACTCTAGGGGCCGGTTTAGCGGACAGAGATTAGACTATTCCTAGACTAAAATAAATATAAGAGCTGTTCAAATTGAAAACATCTTGCACTGACAGATCTTAAAATGCATCAGTGCCCTTTGTTTTGCCTGAAAATGCATAAAAAGTAATGTTTTAGTAAAGCATGTTTGTTAAAACTAGTTATATTTCCTAATTAAACTATAGTCCTGGTTTAATAATCCTTTTCCGGGAAACCACCCCTATACGGTGGCAAGTTGTTTTTAGTTTGGTCAGCTGTTACATTTATTTTAGTCTAGGACTAGTCTAATCCATGTTTGGGAAACCACCTCTATATATCTTACCCTCATAAAGACTCTCTTGAGTGGAGTTTACAATAGACAGCCATTCATTTCTCAGCCGTCTGATAAGTTTGTAAGCTGCTACAGGGTCATTCATGATTTCCTCAGAGTCCTCGAAGTTTGAGAGCTGAGTAAGTCTCTTATGAATGCTGCATTGAAGATAAAGATAAAGAAGATACATTTCTTCAATTACATAATTTTTGATCTAAAACAGCATATTAAATTGTTAAGTATATAACATCTGTTAAATATATTTTACGCCTTGAGTGTGTTTAAATTCTCTTCTTCAACATCAATATATTCCTTGAAGATGTCCAGAAGGTATCTCTCCTCCTCCACAAGCTGCATGATTTGATCTTTAAAAAGTACATCAATGAATTGACAAAAAAAATTTCCGTCAAAAAAAATTCATAAGAAAATTGCAATGCATTAAAATATATTAAATTAATTAGATTAAAACCAATTAGATATTAGATAGAAAACCAAAGAGAATGAGGCCATTATCTGTTTATATTGAGAGGTAATTAAAGAACTAATTTTTATACGCTCTTAAATGGTTACCACACTGTCAGAAATTTAATTACGTATAGTCACGTAAATGTATAAATCTTTTCTGTGACACTGTCATGTTTTTCCGCTTTTTTTCTTACGTGACTGTATCATGTATTTCTGTTTACATGTCATTGTCACGTGTTGGTTACTCAACTGTTTTGTCCTATATTCTGACCATTGTCGCTTCGGTTTAGGGTTAGATTTACATAAAATGACATCCAAAATGACACCCCAAACCCAACTCTAACCCTAACACCAGGCAACAATGGTTTAAAAATATAAATATAGATAAGGAAAATAAAAAATAAAAATCTGAAAAAATTGTATAATCCAATACATCCTAACGCAAACCCAAATCTAACCCTAAACCGAAGCGGTTTAAATGGTTTGAAAATAGGACAAAACATTTGAGTAACCAATACGTGACAATGACACGTAAACAGAAATATGTGATGGGGTCGTAAGAAAAACGTAACCGTGTCACGGAAAAGATTCACAAATTTACATGACTATAGGTACATAATTTCGTAATACAGGCTTGTGTGTATAGGGTTAGGGTTAAGTCAAGTGAAACGGGTACAAAACATTTAATTGTACCTTTAAAGATACAAAATGGGTCCTTAAGTTACAGTAATGTACACCACTAAATTTACTATTTACTGGCAACAACAGTTTGTTCAAAGGTAAATGGACATTGAACATCAACAAGTTTCTATCTTTATCTTTACAGAACAAAACAAAACTAAAATAAAAGCCTCATGTAAAGTATTCTGGGAACCAAAATCTGAAGGATAAAAACAGAAAAAGGTTGATAAGGATTTCGGGTTTCCAGAATGCTTTGCATGAGGCTGTTATTTTATAGTTTTATTTTTATTATTTTATCATTATTTTAAAACAAATTCTTGTTACTGTTTAACAAACTGTTGCTATTAAATAACATACATTTAAATCTACAGCAATCAGCTGCATAACTACAGCAAATTTTACTTCTATTTGCAAATTGTATATTCTGCTTACGGATCTTGTCCAGTAGTATCTCTTGAAGAGTTTCGTTGCAAAATGAGATAATTCCGTTTTCGAAATCTTGTTTTTTGGTTGTGCATTCCAATTAATATCAATTCAACTGCAGTTGGTTTGTTATGATTTAAACCTTCATAACTTAAAAATACAGCTAAATAGCACCATAAAACAAAATAACAACACGAAAACATAATAATAAACATGTTTTGACAAAAATGTTAAAAACGGATTTATCTCGTTCTGCAACGGAAGTCTTCGCTTATACTAATGTAGTCTTATTTGAATTTTCAATGAATAATGTCTTGAACGTACTCTGCACCAATTGGATAATTTACAGATTTCATCCGGTCTCTATAATATATATAACCCTAACCCTAACCCTAACTTAAAAATAGTGTACAGGATTTACTTATTTCAGTCTAAAGTAACAGAATAGAACAAAACACTAAATAATTAATTAGATAATTAGATTGGATAATAGCATTAAAAAACATTGATATACCTGTTGATGAAAAGATTTCATGTCCAGCAGTAGAGACAATCCAGACACATGTTATTAAAGACAATAGTTTCTTCATTACCATTCCAGACAAACCATCAAACATTAAGCAGCAATTCAACTTGAGAACAATATAGTCATCATTAACTGTACTGGCAGAGTTTATATCTAGAGGCACACATGCATCTTACAGGAACTTTTCAATTGTTTAAAGGAAACAAAAGCAAAACTTACATGACCAAGCACATATGACAAGAACCACATTGTGCATATCAAAACACAATGATAATTAGATTATTGTTTGTAATTAATTAGTGAGCAAGTCCATAACACTGCAGTCTAACTGAAACCCCTAAATAGACAATCTGTACTTCAGATCAACATATCACCTGTATGTCTGTTTTTATTTAATTTGTAAAGTAAATTTCTAATACAACCAGTAAATCCCAAAGTAGCAATACACTTACACAAGAAAAGTATATACCATCTGGACTTCTGTTTAATAAACTTATTATGTGTATTCAAACTGCTTCGTGATTGTTGTGTAATCATTTTCAGAAGATGTTATTTGAAATCAGTCTATTTCCAAAAAGTCTTTGGGAACCTGTTTGTTCTCTACTTCAAAGAAGATGTTTCGTTTCATTTCTTTATGTCTCACGTGTCCTGATGGTATGAAACAATTCAGATACAGCCTAGTTTTCAGTGTCTGATGACATAATAAAGGAAAATCACCTTTCACTTACAGTACAGAATGCTGCCATGGCAACCATATCTGCATCACACATGACCCTCATGACTATTGCAGATACTAAAAGTGAAAGTATATGAGTTGAAGGTTAAAGGCAGGAAGGAGCGCGGTGCATGTAGTAACATCATGTCACAATCACGTGTTTAACTTTATCACTATGAATATAAACAAATAGGATAGCTTTAAGTACTCACTATTAAGCTAGCAAATCGATACTGGTAAAGTTTAAAATATATTTTGTTTGATTCGATAACAAACAAGCTAGTTATATTTATAAGACAAAGCTAAAAACAGATTCCATTGATACAAGTTTTTTTTATTACCATCACTTACACTGTGATGAAGGTGAATTTCGTGGAAGATTCATAACATATACGTTGTTTTGCATGGAAGAGTTTCCTGTTGACTCTGATGAGGACTACACTCCGGAGACAATACCGCTGACTTACCGCATCGTCGACTTGAGGAAAAGCCACTCGATATTTACTGACTGCATATGAAGGACTGTGACTTCTGAATGCACTTTCTCTGCCATACTTTTGCTCTTCCTAGAGTGCCTCGCGCACGTTCAAATCAATCGGGTGTGCGCATGTGTGGGCAGATCCCTTAGCAACAGGGGTGGTGCCATGGTCGCGAGAGAAAGTGATAGTCGCGCAAGCAAATCATTTGTTTCGTCCCGAATGGAAATCATGAGAGGTCTATAGACACTCGAGTTTTATACTCTCTTTTTCAGAGTACTTACATTTTAATTATGTATTGGTATATAAAGACAGTTTAAACAAATTTGTACAATCGTTTTTTTAGATAATTCCTGCCTATCCTGCCTTTAATAATGCATCTCAGGGACAGTGTTTGTTTATATCAGACTTACATATGGATTGCTAAAATTAGTTAATTAAATATGCTGGTGAGTTATAAATGTCAGGGTTTTAGTTCTGTTTAGTTTGTTTTCATTGATGTTCATCATTGCTTCTTGTGTTTGTTACCTTTAATTAATTCAATTCAATTAAATTTTATTTATATAGCGCTTTTCACAATTTGGTAATTGTATCAAAGCAGCTTTACATAATAGATGCAGTGAAAAGCACAGAAAATCGACAGATAGCACAACATAATAAACGATAGCACAAGCAGTTAAATTTGCTACGGCTGTTCGATAGCAGGACTGAAAAAGGTTCTTCTCTATGTAAGGTGAAGTTTTAAATTAGCTTTCCTTTATGGGGTGTCGGTTAGAACACACTGAATTCCTTTAGTTTCATGCAATAGGGTTTTAATTTGTCATTTTCAGTATTCCACAACACAGCAGTGCACAGAATTACAGGTCACAAGTAAGGAGTTTTATGTGTGTTTATGTGTGGTCTAAAGGAAAGAAATAAAGATATATATATTAACAAATGTTTCTTAAGTATTATTGCACAGACATTATTTCACAACAGTTGTAAATCTCTCAATAAAACCTCTAAATGAGAATAATTTACAGAAATGAACATACAGGCATTATAATTATTACTCAATACTACCACCTGTTGGTCAGAAACGGCAAAACACTGAAACCCGAAACTTATTTCTGAGGTAAATTAAACGAACTGAATATAAACCAGAAATATTGCTTGAATAAATATCAAATGGCAAGCGTTTACATTATTAATGTGATAATCACACATATATACATACAAATCAAACGATACTTAGCAGAGATATCCAATAATGACAAGTAATACTGAACATAATTGGCACATTTACATATTGTGAGGACTCTGCCATAATCTTGTTTGGTAATTATATCTAGTTTTGTATGGCAGGGTCCTAACAGTAAATGTTTTGTGTGGGAGAACGTGGTTTTGGTATTGTCATATCAGACCACGCTTTTCTCGTGTCTTGTGACTTTTCCCGCTCCCTTGTATTCTCTTGTCATTGTGACTTTATCCCCGCTCCCTTGCATTTTCCAGTCTTTGTTTTTATGTCTTGTTTAGTCTAGTGTTCTGTTTTCATGTGTATATTTATATTTATATATATTTATTTATATATAAATATATTTATGGTTTTGTCTTGTTTGTATTGTGGTTGTCTTGTGTTTGTATGTGTTTTAAAGGTTCACGTGTGCTTCCTCACAGGTGTTCCTGCTCTGTGTGATTGCCTCCTCTCGTCTTCCTCACCTGTTGCTTGTTATCCTCTCGTTTGGTCTGTGTATTTAATCTCTGTGTGTCTAGTGTGTCTTTGCAAGTTCGTTTGTCATATTTGTCATTTGTCAAGATTGTCAAGCTTTGTCAAAGTTTGTCTATATACTCGTCTGTCACGGCGTATGTTCTCGCCATTTCTAGCTATGCTAGTTTCTAGTCTTGTTTTGTGTCTGATTCTAGTTTGTGGATTTATTTCCCTACCCCAGTCTGAGCTCACTGCTACCCGAGAGTTTTCCTGTGGACTCTGATTATTCGACGGCTCTCTGGACTGTTTCTCTGCTGCCTGTTACGGACTGTCTTCAACCTCTGTTGGATTTATAGACTGGTCTATCTCTTTACGGCGGAGACTCATCGCGGCATTGTCGCTGTCCACTGGAGAGGTCCTTCATCACTGGAGCTGTCCAGCTTCTCTCATCAGTGTCTCTAACGCTCTCTCTCTCTCCCCCTGCCCGCCGCAGGATTTACCCCTGTCCCAGTGGCTAACCCTAACCCCCGTTCGTTGTCTGGCCGGAGCCCGAACGTGTGTGGTTCATCGTTCCGGTGCCTGTGTGTGTTCCCCGTCTCTGCCGTCTGCCCTGGTGTGGCAAAAGCCCGCGACCAAACGGCTTAAATAACAACAAATACTTATATCTCAGATGCAGAATAACATTGAATGAATACTTTACAAACTCCTAAACTAACATTGATTATCTACTGAATAGACAAACAACTTACTTTTGCGTATTCACGCACACTTTGCACACATACAGTCCCGCTCGCATCTGCTGCTGAATAAATCTCCCTGACGACCACTAATGGAAAAGTGCGCATGCGCACAGAACGCAGTCTTTCTAACACAGCCGCCCCCAAATTTGGTTTCAAATTTGCACCATTGAAAGGCTGACACCATATGAACTACCATTAATTTCCAGTGTGGTTATCATCCTCTTCATCTCGAATCTCTGGCAGAACAATTAAGCGAGCAATGGGTCTTGCATAGACTCTGTCCTTTATCTGTACCTCAGCCGTACGCACTCGACCATCAGCTCCGGGAAAGACCTTTACTACTTTTCCGATCTGCCAGAATGAACGGGGTAACTGAGGGTCAACAACCATAACCACCATTCCAGGTTGGATGTCTGTTGCTGAATTATGCCACTTTCTTCTGGCTTGCAGTTCAGGCAAATAGTACTTTATAAAGGCTGTCCAGAACCTATCAGACAATACTTGGGAATGTCTCCATCTCCGTCTTCCCAGGAGCTCAGACACTGGATATGTGACTTGGGGGAGGGAACTATCTGGCCGCCCCATCAGAAGGTAGTTTGGGGTGACTGGATCTACATCAGCGATGTCTGCTGAAACATACCCAAGTGGTTTGGAGTTCAGAATGGCCTCTATTTCAATAAGGACAGTTCGAAGTACTTCTTCAGACACCATTTCTGATTCCAGAGTTGTATAAAGTGCAGCTTTAACCGAACAAATCTCTCGTTCCCACACTCCTCCGAAGGGTGGAGCAGATGGAGGGTTAAAATGGAAGCTGATCTGCTGCTGTGCCAACTGCTGCTGTAAATCATCACTGAGCTGACTGAAGGCTTCTTTAAGCTCTGTGTTACCCCCTCGGAAGTTGGTGCCCTGATCTGAGTACAACTCTGCTGGTTTCCCACGACGTCCAATGAACCGTCGCAGTGCCATGAGAAAGGCATCAGTGTCCATTGATGTTAGAACCTCGAGGTGCACAGCCCGAGTGGTCATACACTTAAATAGAAGCCCCCATCGTTTTTCTGTCCGACGTCCCACCTTGACAGAGAAAGGTCCAAAACAGTCCATTCCAGTTGAATGGAAGGCAGGCTTGAACAAACAGAGCCTTGGTGGAGGGAGATCAGCCATTTTCTGGGAGGCAGGCTTTGACCTCCATTTGCAGCATTCGTGGCAGGTTCTTTGGTGTTTCCTTACAGCTTCTCTGCCCTTTAAGATCCACACCTTCCGGCGCAGTTCAGCAAAGACTCGTTCCGGTCCCGGATGACAAAGGCGAGTATCATAGTCTTTGATAAGTAGCTGAGTGTAAGGGTGATGGGAATCCAACACAATAGGGTGTACTGTACTTGGATCAATGCCTTCTATGCGTCTTAAACGTCCTCCTACTCGTATTAGATTGTTGTCTAGATCAAATTCTGGGGAGAGGCAAAGTAGACGGCTGTTGGTAGGGACAGGCTTACCGGCCTTTAACAGCTGATAGTCCTCTGGAAAGCTGTCCATTTGGGCCCTTCTTATTGCTGTCAGCTCTGCTGTTTGGTAAGTATTCGCTGAAGGAGAACCATTTGGATTTGCCGCCCCGTGCAGCTCTTCTGCTACTGTTTTGACTAAGTCCTTCCAGCTGCTAAACTTACTACCATCTGCTGTTGTTGGTGCTGAGTTATTAATGCCACAAAATACACTGTGCTTTAATTCTGTGGTGTCCTCAGGTACTAGACTGTGGGTTATCGGTGGTGATGGCCAATTACTCTGAGGTTGGAGGAGGAATTCAGGTCCATGGGTCCACCGATTACGCTCAGTAAGTTCTTTCAGGCTCTTACCACGGGTAAGGTCATCCGCAGGGTTCCTGGCAGAGTCAACGTAATACCATGCTTTAAGGTCAGTTAGTTCTTGAATCTCTGCCACCCTAGTGCCCACAAACACATTGAAGCGGCAGGATTCGGAATGTAACCAATGGAGGACGGTTGTTGAATCTGTCCAGAAAGTGACCTTCTGAATCTTCAAGGTGAGCTCATTTTCAGTCAGCTTAGCCAGCTGAGCTCCTATAAGAGCGGCACACAACTCAAGCCTGGGAATTGAACACTGCTTACGTGGAGCTACACGTGATCGGGCCAGAAGGAAGGAAAGATGAATACTTCCACATGGATCCTCTGAGCGAAGATACGCTACTGCTCCGTAAGCTTTCTCAGAAGCATCAGTGAAGATATGGATTTCCCGATTGACTTCAGGGTTATCCATGCTGGCTGGCGTATAGCTTCTTGGTAGTGTTACTTGAGGCAGGTATTGAAGTTCAGCTTCCCACACTTTCCATGCCTTCTGAAGCTCCTCAGGAAGTTGTGAATCGTCCCAGTTCCTATTCTTAGCCCAGAGCTGTTGAACAATGACCTTAGCCCGTGTTGTGAAAGGAAGAATGGCACCAAGGGGGTCATATTGACTTGCTAACACACGATATATGTTCCGCATCGTCAAAGCATTGTAAGTGACAGGTCTGTGCTTGTAACACAGATGGTCTAACTCACAGTTCCAATTCAGTCCCAAGGTGGATTCATGTGGGTCAGATTTGTCATGTGAGAGCCACAGCTCTAGCTTGGATGATCTGGCTTCTGATGGCAAATGACTGATAACCTCTTGCACATTGCTGGCCCACTGACGGATGTCAAATCCTCCAGATGCTAACAGCTCCTGAAGTTTGTCCAGTAACTGCTGTGCTTCTTGAGCAGATGGAAAGCTCTGCAGCCAGTTATCTACATCGAAACAGTGGTCAACATAATGCCTCACATCTTCATCTGGTGTGCTGTGCAATGAAACATGTCTTTGAAGGGCAAAGGATGCACAGCAGGGACTGCACGTAGTTCCAAATGGCAGTACTTGCCATTCATAAACGTCAGGTGGGTTGTCTCTTGTCATGTCACGCCACAGAAAGCGCAGGAGGGGCTTATCTTCAGGTAGGAGTAGGACTTGGTGGAACATTCCACGTATATCGCCACTAATGGCTACACAGTGCTCCCTGAAACGCAGTAAAACACCCAGGAGTGAGGGGCTTAAGGTTGGACCAGGCATCAAAGAATCATTAAGGTTCAGTCCCTTGTATCGGAAAGAGCAATTGAACACAATACGATCCTTGTCATTGTGGTTTACCAGATGGTGTGGGATATACCAGGTCTCCCCCGTCATACTGTTTTCAGCAGGTGTGAGTTTGGTAACTGCGCCATTCTGTACTAACTTCTCAACCTCAGCATTGTACACAGCTGCTTTCACTGGATTTTGAGCTAGTCTGCGTTCCATACTCCGGAGACTTGGCACCACAGCCTCTTTGGGGGCACAAAAGAAGGGTGAATCCTTTCTGCGCAATAAAGGTGTTGCATAGCGTAGGATTCCATTCACCTCCACACGTGTTGTCTTGGTCTCTAAAAGATTTATGGCTTCTTGGTCCTCTCTGGACCTTGTCACCTGCTTTTCACAGCGGAAAGGTAAAACATCAAGCTGCCATAATCTTTCAACATCTCTTCTGAGTTGGAGTTCGGCAGGGGTCAGAGACAGGAAAAGGCACTGTTGTGGTTGTAATTGGTTCTCCAGGATCTTGGCAGGTCCCTGGAGTGTCCATCCAAGCCTCGTTTTTATAGCTGCTGGACCATCAGGTGTACCAATTCGGACAGGTGCGATCGGTGTGATAAGGTGAGTATTATCAGCCCCGATTAGAAGTAAAGGACTCACTCTTTCAAAGGTCTGCAGAGGGATGTCTTTAAGGTATTTATATTTCTCCAGCAAACTCACAGGATACGAGTGATCAGCCAGACCAAGGGTTTTTGCAGTAAATGCTGCATTAATCTTGAAGGTCTTCTGTGGTTGAGTGGCAGGTGATATGTGGAAGTTAACTGAAGTACCACTGATGGTTTTCACCTCTTGTCGGATGGTCCGCAATGCTATGTTTTCAGCTTGGCCTTGTATGTCCAGCTCACGAGCAGCATCAGGAAGGAGAATAGTGCACTCAGACCCATCTTCCATGACAGCATAAGTGTTAAGTGTCTTGCCTCCATAGCGCAGCAGAACATTTATGACCTTTAGGAGAACACGTCTGTTGTCAGTAGGTCTATCCAAGTACAATGTCTCAGCGGTTGAGCTAACCAGGCAGGAACCCTCTCCTGTACTCTTTGTGTTGACTTCGTGCAAGATTTGCAAGTGTTTCCCATTACATATGCTACAAGGCTTCTTGAGGGTAGACTGAGCTGCCTGGTGTCCACGTCCACAACGCCAGCAGCGATGGTTCGTTCGGATCCAGTCAATCATTTGCTGTTTATCAAAAGACTTAAAGGTAGCACACTGACTGAGATAATGATCATCTTTATCACAGAAAGGGCAGAAAGCTTTAGTTGGGGCTTTGAGCTTCTCCACTTTAACTTGTTTGACTTGGGTCGGTGCTGGAAGTATCTTTGTGACAGTGTCATCTGCTCCATGAAGTATGGTGGCTGAACGGGCAGTAGGTTTGGATTCTCGCCTACGTTCTGTTCTCTGCTCTGTTCTTTGGCTCTTATAACTGATCTGCGACTCGCTGCTTTGACACCAGGCCTCATACTGGAGCCACTCAGAAAATTCACGGAGATTATACACAGACCCAGGGCGGTGGTACATCTGTCTACGAAATCCTGATCTCATTTCTGCAGGTAACTTACTCAACAGTCACTCGACATGTGACCCACATTGAAGTTCTGCTTCGCCTTCATCTCCAAGAGTCTCCAACATACCAACAAGAGCCCTTATTTGCAGAGCGAACTTATCAAAGGCCTCAGTATCTCCACGTCGGATATCTGGGGAGTCCATCACTTTGGCGATTTTCTTGAGAGCCAATTTGTGCGGCTGGCCAAACCTTTCATTCAGAGCAGTCATGGTATCAGAGTATGGAAATGGAGAATTGAGGTAGGAATCTGCCACCAGACGTGCTTCATCTAGCTTTAGATGATCTAACAGGATTTGGTACCGGAACAGCTCAGTGGCATCTGGTGGTAAAAGGTTCTCAAGCGCTATCTTCAACCGAGTAAACTCGCTAGGATCTTTAGTACAGAAGTTAGGTATGGTTGGCGTTGGACCTCGGTATGTGGTCTCTTGTCCGACAGGAATTACATTGGTAGTGCAGCGAGCTCTCTGAGGTGACTGCAGCCAAGTAGGATGCTTTGACTGATGATATACCTGCTTAGGATTATCAAAGGTCTCAATTGTGGGTTTTAAGGATGTTCTCGAATGCCAGTATGGATCAGGATTGGTGGTGTAAGGACCATGCGTAGTTTGAAATCCTACTGGATGAGAAGTGAGACTGATGTTTCCAGACTGCCGCAGGAGAGATGGATGCTGGTATGTATGCCCACCAGATTGAGCAGAATGAACATATGAGTTATGAGATGTATCAGCCATGATATGATCTTTCATTACGTTAAGTTCACCAATCATCTTTCCAATGAGGTCTATCATTCCAGAGTCACTTCGATGATCCACTGTTTTTTCCTTTGCTGGGTTGGGCGGAATTAGATAAGCAGACTGCTGATTATGACTGAAAGAAAAGCCTTCCGTAGAGGTAAAGGGGGGATGGTATGGCTTCACAGTGGGTGCTGTTATGCTGCTCATCTGATGCTGTTGCCCATAAGCTGGACGAGGCACTGTAGAATACAATGTAGACTCTGGATGGTAAGGTACAGCTTCATGATGCAGAGATAACCTACGCTGATTAGTATGGAAAGTCTGTGGCAGCGGAGTAGACTGCTGTTCTTCCCATGGTCTGTGATAAGGAGAAAACTGAGGAGGGTAAACAGATGGCACTGAAGCATAAGTAGGACTAGGATGATGCTGTTCAGTGTCACCCACATCTGGGACAGGAAGTTCTCCTTCGGAATGGACAGACCAGTCATCCACTGTCTCCCATGGAGCTTGACTTATAGGACTTGATCCTCTGATCCAGGGTCGGCGCTGTGGTGGGGCATTCGAGGGCCGTGCCCCCCTAGTGGTCATTGATGCCCCTCCTAGTACAGGCCCCACAAAAAATCCCTTTTAGTTAATATTTTAATATTAAATGTACACACTATAATTTTAATAAAAGAAAATGATGGGAAAAAATATTTTGCATCATTTCGGTTGTTTGTGACATGTTACTAAGCTTCGTCATTATTGGACAATTCTTATTGGTCGCTGAGTAAACTTGTTACATTTGACTTTTAGCGCGCAAAATCCATTTCAAGTTGTTGTTTCTAGAATCGAAAGAACAGTTTGTCCGTCTATATTATAGACAGTTAGCGGCTAATTGTTAACCTAAATATAGACAAAAAATGGATTTACGAAAATGGTTAAGTTCTGCGCAGCCTCTTCAATTAGCAGCATCTGATACTCCGGCCACCACCACCAGTACCGAGCTGGCCCATCCGGACAACTTCCAAAAGTAACTAGCGCAGCTAAGCAACAATCTTCAAGCCCTCCAAGTCAGCGGACCGCGGTTGATGGTATCGGGACTGACAGGCCTGTCCAAATTGTGTTAAAACAGTATCCGGTAACAGTTTACAGTGGTAAGGGGCGATCACAAGCGAATGGAAGGACACATTAGACGGTTTAGTAGCCACACTCGTCGCCTACAACTCTTTTGAGTAAGTCGTTGGTTCAATTCACTTTTTGAAGCCAGCCCTGGCTTTCATGATAAGGCATAGCATGTAAATTGTTGATGAATGTTTGCTGGGTCTATCTGCATTTGTGTTTTATACTTGGCTACCTGTACTAAAGATATATGAGACGGCATAACTTTACCCCCACCCCTTTCTGCCTTTTATTATCGTATTTCTGTGTGTGACTGAATAAACTGTGTGCATAGGGCTAACGTTGCCACATAGCCTCTAAATGACATGATATAAAAATTAACAAGAATAAACAAAATTCGCAAATAATACATTTCTGCTGTGTTGTACTATGATGTTTTAATTTGCTCAGCGAGTATAGCTCTGGTGTCAGTAGTAATGCTCTTTAAATATACAGCTGTATTATGTTGCTCTGTTTGTTACATTTTCTACTAAAAATAAAGTAATGCTCATTAAATATGCCCCTCTATCTGAGCTGCATCAATCACATTGGGATTTATGATGTTGCCACTGTGTCAAAATATTTCTCAAATGGCAGTGCCCCCCCGCCGATGATCCAATGCCCCTCCAGCGTCATTGCTCTGACGCCGACTCTGCTCTGATCGAATGTGAAGAGACATTGTTTGCAACCTCTCCAAACCCTTGTGCATGCTGTGTTGTGTGAGGAAATACTGGCTGGTTTACTGTTCTACGACGCCCAGTCGTGAGATCATAGTCTTGAAGGTAGGTAGGAAGATTGACCTGACGTTTGGGTCTTACTATCTGAGCAGACTTATCTTCTAGTTGCATGTTGCTACTAATGAATTCTTTGTCCATAAGAAATGCCAAATCCGGCTCGAAGGACCATTTGTTCGATAGCAGGACTGAAAAAGGTTCTTCTCTATGTAAGGTGAAGTTTTAAATTAGCTTTCCTTTATGGGGTGTCGGTTAGAACACACTGAATTCCTTTAGTTTCATGCAATAGGGTTTTAATTTGTCATTTTCAGTATTCCACAACACAGCAGTGCACAGAATTACAGGTCACAAGTAAGGAGTTTTATGTGTGTTTATGTGTGGTCTAAAGGAAAGAAATAAAGATATATATATTAACAAATGTTTCTTAAGTATTATTGCACAGACATTATTTCACAACAGTTGTAAATCTCTCAATAAAACCTCTAAATGAGAATAATTTACAGAAATGAACATACAGGCATTATAATTATTACTCAATACTACCACCTGTTGGTCAGAAACGGCAAAACACTGAAACCCGAAACTTATTTCTGAGGTAAATTAAACGAACTGAATATAAACCAGAAATATTGCTTGAATAAATATCAAATGGCAAGCGTTTACATTATTAATGTGATAATCACACATATATACATACAAATCAAACGATACTTAGCAGAGATATCCAATAATGACAAGTAATACTGAACATAATTGGCACATTTACATATTGTCAAAAGCCCGCGACCAAACGGCTTAAATAACAACAAATACTTATATCTCAGATGCAGAATAACATTGAATGAATACTTTACAAACTCCTAAACTAACATTGATTATCTACTGAATAGACAAACAACTTACTTTTGCGTATTCACGCACACTTTGCACACATACAGTCCCGCTCGCATCTGCTGCTGAATAAATCTCCCTGACGACCACTAATGGAAAAGTGCGCATGCGCACAGAACGAAGCCTTTCTAACAACGGCTTTAAATCAACATTATAAGCAAACGTATTACTAATGTAACATATAGAAGTTAAGCCCAAAAAGGCTGCCTCCCCGGGTTGAAAAACCCCCTAGGAGAAAAACCCCCTAGGAGAAAAAAAAAACACGGAATTTTAGCCGGGGAAATAAAAAAAGTCATAGGAGGAAAAAACCCTTGGGAGTTATATATATATACACATTGAAACGGAAGGAGATTAAGCGGAGATTATGCGGGTTCTGCCGGTGGTCTTTGGTCAGGCATCAGCTGGACATCACGTTGAAGAACAGCTAGTAGATCAGTTGTGTGCCGACTTTCACATGTACCGGAACTGGATCTGTTTGTCTCGTCCTCGGGATCAAGGACGAGACAGGGAGAGAGAAACAAAATCTTATTAGCGTAGGGGCCGTTCACATAGAAAACAAGTGTCACACAGTAATGTGGTTTTAGTCAGCTCGGTTCCGGACAGGCTAACTATTGCTGGTTAAGTGTATTACATATAGTTGATGATTTTAGAAACGGAAACAGAACTCATTTGACTAAGGCCAGAGGCCCCACTGCCGTCGTTAATACTAACGTACAGTGGCAAACGGTTCTGTATGACATACTATTTTTTGAGTAGTCATACTAATTAGTCTCACCTGTGTCTGTTAATCATTATCATTAGTTAAAGCTGCTTATCATTATCACTCACCCTTTATAGTTTGCCCTCATGTTCCTGTTCTTTGTCTGATCTCGTCTGCATGTACCATTGTCATCGTGTTTTGCTGTCTATCGTCATTAAAGTCCTGTAAATTTATGTAATCCCTGCCTTTGTCATCTTTTAGTTAAGAGAACTGTGACAAAAGATCAGACCAAACATTTGTGGCGTGTTAGTGTTCCCCTCCGTGTTTCAAACTAGAGTTTTTTGTTTTCCGAAATATCAGTTTCGTTTTTAGCTTTATTTATGGATTTTTCGTTTAAACAAGCACTCGGTTTGGAGCAGGGAGACCGTCCGATCACGTCGGACGGTCCAACGGACCATCGCCACCCCCAGAGACCAGACGGACATCACCCTACCCGGAACTCCTGCCCACCGCAGGTGGAGAACCCGGCAGTGCGACCTGCGAGCCAGAGCTACCCTCGGAGCCCAGCGTCGCCGAAACCCTGGATGTTTCCCCTGACCAGGTTGCGTGACCAGAGTTTCCGGGGTGCCGCCGCGGGAGCTGCTAATGACGTCAGGGAGGACGTCCATCTCCCAGCCGCTGAGGGTGAGCCAATAACGGTCCCTGGGGCTAATAACATCAGCTCGGATTGTGCTTCGGACATTCCCCACCCCTCATCGTCACCACTGGTTTCGTCCAGCCCGCCCCTCGTAAGTCGCTGTTGGCCAGCGCTGCCGGTCCCGTCCGGTTTCCCTTTCGGCTTTCCCGCTTCAGCCAATCCGAAGCTACATCAGCGGACACAGCGTCACATCTCAGCTCATCCTCAGCGCTTCACCAGCGCTGGTTCGTCAGAGCCGAGGTGTGCCTCTCTGCCCACTGTCTCGGGGGTTTCTCCAGTTCTCCTCCCCGGCTCCCTGAGACCTAGAGGTCGCCTCGGCTCGTCGGACCAGCGGCCTCGCTTCGGGTCTCTCCTCCCTCCCCTTCATCAGCTCCCGTCCCCACTACGACGTCTCCAGGCTTCGGTCACCCCGAGGTCGCGCCTACCGGGAGGGGGCGTACTGTCAGGGTTTTAGTTCTGTTTAGTTTGTTTTCATTGATGTTCATCATTGCTTCTTGTGTTTGTTACCTTTAATTAGTCTCACCTGTGTCTGTTAATCATTATCATTAGTTACAGCTGCTTATCATTATCACTCACCCTTTATAGTTTGCCCTCATGTTCCTGTTCTTTGTCTGATCTCGTCTGCATGTAAAAATTGGCCCTGGCATTTTGGCCCAGACCGGCCCACTACATAGGATCACAAATCTTTGTGCAACCTTGACTACCAACTCCATAATGATTAAGTAGAAAAGTATAAGAGCTGAAACGTGACATTAATGTAAGGGCTGTAAAAGGCTTTGCAGGTTTTAAAAATAATAGTATTAGCCAGTGAGTGCACAATGTTTAAACTAACCATTCTGACCACCTTATGATAACACTGAGACCTGATAAATGTTACAATGAAGTTGCAGTCTCTGGCTGAGCCACGAGTCCCATTACGGTGCGTTTTGATCACTTTTTTTAACACCTTTTACCAATTCCAAACCACAGCAACCCCAATAACCAACATTAATTTTGTATATATCTTTTCCTTTCATCCTATTTTATGACCTTGCTGCCCGAATCAGGATTTCTTGTATAATGGTCACACGACTCACACCTCAATTTCCATGCATGGCATCTTTCTTATGAACATCAAATAAAATGTGATAAAAAAGAAAATGTGCCTAATAATTCTGCACACTTGAATATAATGTGCTTTTTTCTCCAGCCAGCCATCATTAACAATAATGTATTACTTATAAATGCTTTATTTACCAAATTAATGGTAGTTATTAAGATTAATTTGGTTTGGAATTAGTAAAATATGTTTGATAAAAACTGTGACCAAAAGTTTAATGAAGCTACCTAATAATTCTGCCCCCACTGTATTTTATTGCAGTGTTATTACTGTCATTTTGCAATCAGCCATTGGTCTATCATCACTTGTGTTTTTGACTGTGTTTTATCAAGAGAATATCTAACAACAGTGTTTTAAAAGCTGTTTTGCTTACCGCACGTCAACTGGGTTCTCAGTCGTCTCTTATTTTGATACACACTGACGCTGCATGCTTCATAAAATGCCCTAAAAGTTGTGATTGGGCTAGCCAAATGTCAAATCAAAAAGAACCAATGGGCTGCTGATTAGGTGTCTCCTGGGCCGGTCTATCCGAAAAAAAAAACATCTTGCGCTAACTTTTTTGAAAAATGCAGTACATTGCCATGCCGCATTTTAGCGCCACTGATGAATTACATTAAAACAAATAAGAAACAAAGAAAGCAAGCAATGGCTGCGTTGCGCAATGTACGAGTGTTATGGGCTGGTCAGACAAAATTAGTGTGAGATGTATGATACGTCTGTATGATACTCACTCTCTCTTTCTTGTGTCAGATCATCGCTCTGTCCATCTGACACTAGAAACAGAGGGGTGGAGCTTGTTAAGAGATGATTGGGCCAGCCCGGTGTCAGTATGGAAAATAAACCAATGGGCCGCTGTCCCTGCTTTTTGGGCTGGATGTTGGCCAATAAAAAATCATATTATATTCACCGGCCCCAAAGGACGTCGGCCCACCGGGCATTTGCCCGGTATGCCAGATTACCAGTCCAGCCCTGGCATGTACCATTGTCATCGTGTTTTGCTGTCTGTCGTCATTAAAGTCCTGTAAGTTTATGTAATCCCTGCCTTTGTCATCTTTTAGTTAAGAGAACTGTGACAATAATGTGTCATAATTTTTTTTTTTTAGTGTACTCATACACTGAAAAAACTAACTTTTTGGTGTAGTAATTTATATTAGATGAACTCTCATTCAATTTCTACATCATTTTATTAACATTTATTGAGAACTAGATTGTCCTAAGTAAAATGATGATAAATACACAATTAACTAATGTAGAAAATGAACTGTGTAGGAATAGTAAGTCGTATTAGATATTTTCTTGTATTATTTAACTGTTTTATAGTCACTGCACATAGTCCTAAAATAATTAAGTACATATTAATCAAAGACTTCAGCAGATTAAAGTAAAAAATCTTAGTTAATTTAACTTAAGAATATTAAATCCATTAAACTAAAAAAATAAGTACAACTTACTTAAATTTATTTGCACATGTTGTAAGGAATACCCACAATCCTTTGCGCCTGAATATTTTTATTTTTTAAGCTTTATCACAGAATAAGAACTGATAAGAACTTTAACTACTTAAATATTTGTCAATAAAATGTCATAAAGGTTTAAGCTCTTATATCATTGATGTTGTTTTGTTGTAAATGATAATTTTGTGAAGTCACCGTTCAGGTGATCAGTGTTTTTTTACAAGAACCCTGTTCAGAACATTATATTGTATTTCTCTCCACAGTGCTGACAATGCATGTCAGAAACACAGTTTATGTGCGTTTCTGTTCAGAATAAAGTTTATTCAATGACTGACTTATAGTCAGTCATGAATTTTGCGTTTTAATGCTATTTAAAACACTAAAAATAAGTCCATAGAACTATGTTCAAGAAAATAGCAAACAGTTTTTTCAGTGTAGTGTATATTGTTGTGTTTTTGTGTATAGCACAAACAATCTTAAGTGCATGAAAACAGTGGCATATGTTGACAGTCTTGTTTTGTGCATGTGGGCATTGACATAAATGTCCAGAATTAAACCTCATACCAGATCTCATACAGCAATACCTGTATGTCCACAACCCAACATATTACACAAAACACTGGTAATATCATACTGAAACCAATAGTTAATGATCACAGATCAGAACATGAGGAAGTTTGACTAATGAATTATTAAAAAGGCTTATTTGCCCATGAGGAATAACCAAGAAATACTTAATTATTTACATTTATTTATTTAGCAGATGTTTTATCTAAGACAACTTACAGATTAGGTAACATACAAAAAATATGTTTAAGAGTCTGTTATAGTATTAATACATAAGAAGGAGTGAAAAGCAAGATGAGATTACAATTCCCACTCAGAAACAGCTATTAAATTTAAAAGAATTGTTAAATAAAGGCTAAAAACAATTTTTAGCAGCTTTTACTAGAATTATCTAAGTAGTGTTTACATGAGATTTTTAAGTGATGTGGATGCAAACATCAGGAATCAGAGTATGAATCTCAACAAGTGTGACAAAGAAAACTATTTATCTATGCCGCAGTGCATGCTGGGAGTCCTGGATGAGAAGTAATTTGTTAATACCCAGCATGCATTGCAGCATGAAATTTGTCACCATTGTTAAGATTCATACTCTGATTCCCGATGTCTGTGCGTCCCAAATGCACACAAGTTATTTTTTCCATAGTTCCTAAAAATTCTAAATGACAAACCGAGTAAATCAATTAATTAAATGATGATCTTTACTATTATGTACCAACCACCACAGAATTGCAATATTAACTTTACATTAAATGTGCTTTACACACACAAGTCAATACAACCAGGAAAAAAACAAGCAAATAAAACCTCAAGGGTCAAGAGTCCAACTTAAACAAAAACCGATCACCATAATGGTGACTTTAAATGAAACAAAACATCAACATTTAAATTTAAATTTAATAAGTGAATTGTGTTTTCTACATCAATATTTTTACTGAATATTCTGAAATAATATTTTATAATAGTTTTAAAATAATAAAATGCAATGTTTCTCTATTATTTACATAATTGGCAAAAAAGTAAATATAGAAAACAGTTGTTTTAAACATTGTGTGAACATTGTGACATTGCCATAACGTTTGAAAATGGTAGAATGTAACATTCCTCTAATGCTCAAACAACCCAGAAACGTTAAAAAACATATTTTATGTTGGCAGAGCGTTTTGAGAGCGCATCTATTATCTGGGTTAGTAAGTATCATTTACTTGCATTTGTAATTTTTTCCACCAATTGATTTCGATGACAAAACACAAAGTTAATATTACTTGAGCAATTCCATTAAAATTTACAAATGTATTTGAGGCCAAATAGGCCTAAAAAAACAAACAAAAAAAAAATGCAAAATGACATTTTGAAGTAGAAAGAGTTGACTTAGATAATCTTACTTTATTTACAAATTAAAAAAAACTTTTTTTTAAAGTGTAGATAATATAATAAATTAATATATTTAATAAATTTTAAATTAAAAATCTTCAGTTGACATTTTACTTTATTTTAATGAATAAAGAAATATAGAGTATATTATGATTATAAATTAATAAAATTGTATAGATTTATAAAACAATATATACACACAGATCCTGTATACAGTGTTTATAATACAGTTTCCGTAACCATTGTGGTTTCTATAATGCTTTTTACTTCCCCTCTGACAAAGAGCATGGTCTTGTAAACTCCTGGCCAAACTCATGGATCCATTTGTTAGCCACTAAACAAAGTTAAAAAATGAAATTTTAATAACATTTAATTTTTCATCATCACTGTATAGGTAAGTGGTTTTTAATTATGGGGACCCACAGTACTCCCCCTTATCTGACACACTTTTTTCTTATTCTTTTCTGTGATAATATGCTGATGATTTGTTAAAATGAAATCTCATGAAATGGACATTTTTCACTTTGCTCACAAACTTACAGAAGGCTGATATGTTTTTAGAGGATTTTATCATACAAATAATTTATAGTTAAGACATCTTTAAGTATTTAATTTATTTCAAAACCTACCCCATTTATTTCCCACAAAGGTAGGGCATCCACCATGCAATGTTTTCAAGTCAGCTGTACCGTTCTTATGGAGGTTGTACCAAAACACAGCTGATCTCTGACAAAACAAAATGAATATATAATAGCCCACATATGTGACAGTAATGTCCTGCGCCATTTTTAAATGCTACTTCAAGAGGACCGCCCTTCAGTAGTGATGCTTACCTGAAATTCAATATATATTTGTGTCACTGAAATAAGGGATTTACCTTTATTGGCTGCACTGCAACTCCAACATCAGGGAAAACAGTGGCGCCCCCTATCTCCACATCACTCATCTACAGGAGGAGCACATCATAAACTGATAATGATGATTGTTCAACACAAGCAATAATAATGGTCATTATTTTTTCAAAGAGTGACACTTGCTTCAACTTACATAAATTAAGAATGTAGCAATCCTGTCATTCTCTATATCCTGTGAGATTAAATATTCTTCTTAGGTTAGCTTGCAATTATTTAGTCAATATGTAGGGGAGAGCAGGGTTTTCACTGGTAAGCTGTCACACGGCCACCATGATTTCACAAAGTAAGATGTGATCCTGGATCAACATGTTTTGTTGGTCCTGGTATCAACGTTTTAATCAAAGAAACCCCAACTTACCCTGAACTCAAACCCTAACCAGTTTTACCCATCAAATTAGTGTGAAATAATAGCTTGAGTTTTAAAAGCCCCTATCCTAAATCTAACATACACCCTAATCCTAATCCTTCAATCTGATTGGTTAATGAAAATGTTGATCCAGGACCAATATTGGTTGTGACACTGTTCATAACTCCAACACTAGAGGCTTTATCTACAATTTTCTTAGTTTTTCAGTTTACAAAGTCCGTCATCTAAATAGGGATTAGACATAGCGCCAGCACAACTGGCTTTTAAAGGGGATGAGAGCTAAGACTCTCATTGGTTTATTGCACGTTACACCCAAAATACTCACATTACTCTTTAAAAAAAATAGGACCAAACCTTTTCGACCATGCGCTCGGTGCACAAACCATTTTTCCCGTCGTTAAATTAGCAAAAGTGGATTTGGACACGTCCGACAATGCGCTTAGATCGTTCAGATAAGGCCCTTAATGTGTCATTTCGTGTTGATTTTGTGTTAAAATAAATAAAAGGGACAACAAAAGATGTGTTAAAACAACTTAAAGTGTGTTGTTCCAATAATAAAACAGAGATGTGTTACATTAATGTGTTGTCCTTAACTAGACACTGCATGTGTTGTTAACACATTCGTTTTAAGAGTGTGAGATTTAGCCAACATTAGCACACATGTCAGTTTGGGGCAAGTTGTCTCAATGACTTTGGGGCAAGTCGTCACATGCTTTTCACCTTGGAAATAGTTACCCCAGGTTATTCTAAACCCCAATGGAATCCTGGGTTATCTGTTTCACGTTTCACAGTGTTTTTACTTAACCAGGGGTTAAGAGATAACCCTGGGTATTCAAACACTGCATGCGTTTGGCACCGAAATGCAGGGTTAACCCCACAAAAGCAGGGCTAGCAGGGTTTCGTAGCCCTGGGTTGATTTCATGGATAACCCAGCTTCTAGAGTACAAGTGTGAAACGCTCCTTAACGTAGGGTTGAAAGCAGGGTTTAGAATGAAGATAAACCAGGGTTAAGCTCAGTGTGAAAAGCCATACAGTAGAGTTAATATTTCCAGTACTGGTTTGAATTAAAAAAGTTATCAATATCAATAATCACAGTTGAGTAGTGTTTTTCTTTTTAGATAATCTAGTGTGACAACTTACCCACCGATGGGGCGGTCTACAACTCCATTATGAGATAAGATATGAAAATGTAATGAATACAACATATGTTCCCAAGACTTCCTTCTTTTATTTGGTATGAGACTTAAATCATTGTGCTGTATGGTGCTCAGTAAATGTTAGACAGTGTTGAAGTGTGACAACTAACCCCGCTCTCCCCTAATCAAGCTCTCAATGACCAAACATTTGAGCATAGTAATCTTACCAAGAAGTCATGATGTGGTTCATATCTGCCACCAATACCATAATTTTGAACCTGAAAAATTAAAAGAAAAATATACTTAATTGCATAATGTAGCTATTAATCTGGCAGCAGATTGTTTGTCTCTTATCATTATTGTTGAGAGAAGAATTTACCAAATAGTAGTTTAACTTTTATTTCTTACCTCATTGTCCTTAACTTGTTTTTGTAAGCTTGTACTATAGTAAATGTAGCTATATTAATGCTTTAGCAATAGTGTGCTATTATTATACAGTCATGGCAATATACATTAATTTAAATGGAGTTTGAATTTGTGACCAGGGCTGGCAAAGATTTATATTTGTTGAACTAAGAGATACAAAATGAGCTGATAGTATTCTGTTGTGTGCATTAATAGGTGATTTCTCTCTTAATGTGACCTTACAAGAGTTTCAGATGTTTCCATAGAGAGTCCTGTAACGTCTGCAATCCTCTGATTGATACGAACAGTTACATTGTCATCTTCTTCCAGAAAAACACTGAAAACAAAACAAAAAAATGATTAAGCATAAGTATTTGACTAAAGTGTCTAAACAATGTTAAAGTACTGCTAACTAACCAACAAATTAATGAAAGTATTACCTTTGAGAAACACGATCATTGATGACTGCACCTTCTTCATCCTGTGCTATGTATACTTTAGACCTAGACAGCTAGTTCATAAAACAGAAATTAACCATCAAAAAATAAATAAATAAAACATGAAATTACACTGACAACAATAAAAACAAAGATATATTTATTTTAAAAACATTTTTGCATATTAATACCATTGTCAATACTATCATTATTAATATTTTTACTACTCATCATCCCTATTACAACTACTATTATCATTAATATTATTGATATTATATTAAGATTACATTATCATTATCATTATTATTATTATTATTATTTTCTTTTCTTTGTAAATATTATTATTGCTATTACTACTACTATTACTTCTTATTTATATGATTTTTTTTATCTTCTTCCTGATCCTTCACTCTCCCCCTAAGTCCGGATGAAATTGGTATTTTTGTTAATTTGTTGATCATTATTATTATTGCTACCTGTCATTTCATATTAATATAATTTTTCATTATTATTATTGTTAATAATATTCCTATTATTATTATTATTATTATTATTATTGCTATTATCACCCTCCTTATCCATTTTGTTTATTTATTTACATCTAATTATGTCTGTTGTACTTATGCTCCTTTATTCAAAATTTTTCCACTCTTAAATCCAATTACACACACACACACATCTTACTGGTTGTTATGTATGTTTTGTGGATCTATGTATTTGTATTTTGCATTTCACTTCTAATCAGTAAATATTGTAATTGTCTGTTTGCGTGTACTTGTCTTTTGTGTGTGTGTTGGATATTCACCTGAGGTCTAGAGATATTTTTCAAGATCTCAATCTCTTTGTCTGATATTACGTCATAATATCTGATGATTCGGGGTTCATCCCACTCAATCTCTTCTTTCAGTGGTGCCAAAATCAGCCTGGGGTTTCCTCCACCTGTGCTGTACCTACAGGACAGCATCCTTTGTCTTCTATAGGTCTGAATTTTAAAACATTGAACACTTTCAATTGATAATTAACACACAAAGCAACTTCACACTTTTAATGTAAAGTAATGGCTTAAACTTAAAAATTTGGACTTGCCCTCCAGTCAACCTCTCCCCTGCACAATGCCTCATATTCAGTTGACTCTGTATTTAGTATGTATATATCAGGGTCTGAAGATTTTTCAAAAGAAAGGCTACTGTATATCTCTTCCAGCTCATTTTTAACATACTCATTAGTTGGGTCTGGGGAAAGAAATTGAAAAGACAGCAGTAAATGTTTGGTTTGAATTAGTCTCTCTAGTGAGATTATTTGGCAACCTAAAATTCTCATAATCCCGTCTCTCTTGTTCATGCTTTTTCTAGTTTTGTGTCAGGATCATGGCAGTGCCATGTTTTGTGTGGAAGCACATGGCCATTCACATTGTTTGTTTTGGTGTGCCATGTGCTCTCCTGTCTGGTGTCTTAAACCCGCTCCCTCGTCTCCTCAAGAATTTTCTTGTCATGGTTTCATGTACCTCATCATTTTCTCCGCTATTTATTGCCCTTGTGTTTGCTGTCATTTGCTAGTTCATGTTGTGTGATAATCTGCTTTTGCTGAGTCTAGTCTAGTCTAGTCTGTTAGTGTTTATTCTGATTCATGTTTTGTTGCCCCCTCGTGGGTTTTTGTCTTTCCCTTGTTTTATGTTACATAAAGTCTTTGTTGTCCTGGGTTCTGACTTTAGAAAACCCTGCTGGCATAAATATGGCACAGCAGTGTGTAATTTTTAGAAGGATCTCTTGACAGAAATGCAATATAATATACAAAACTATGTAATCAAAGGTGTATTAAGACCTTTCATAATGAACCGTTATGTGTTTATTACCTTAGAATGAGATGTTTTTATCTACATAAACAGAGGGTCCCCTTACATGGAAGTTGCCATTTTTGGGCCACCATGTTTCTACAACAACTCTTAACGGACAATTTTTTTTACTAAGTTGTCTCTGATGATGACCTGTTTGTCCGGTGGTGGCTACCGTAGCCTCTCTATGTGTTTCAAAGGCCAGGGGTGAGCAGTGGACTGAGCCGTTGGTTGCAATTCACAACCTCACCACTAGATGCCGCTAAAATGTACACACTACACCTTTAAGTGGACAAGCAGCATTCCTGATATTTTGGAAAACAGCACTGGGATATTTACTTGATTGTACTGTTCTGCTTGTTTATATTCAAATACTTCAGTCGGGTTATGCAGCAACACACAACAGCTGATACTTCGGTTTGATTTGGAGCTAAGAAAAATGTACAACATTTTGACCAAATTCTGTGTGAATTGTGAGCGTTGTATAAAACAATATCTCACTAACTAAATATAAGCACAGTTGTAATTCAATCTCATGCATACAGACAAATCAATCATGTTGATACCAATCAAAAGCACTCTCTCTTATGTGACATTGGTTAAAAATGTATTCGTTGTTAATGCATCAGCTAGACTCACCATGATCAAGAAACTGAAGGTAGAATTTAATTGCCACAAGCCGGTCTCCAAATTTATATGCTGATGAGCCCAGGTAATATAAGAGGTCTGGATGACCTAACATGTTACCCACTAACAGACTGTACCGAAACCAGTGAAAGGCAAGCTGGAATTTCTCATGCTTATAAGCGACATACCCCACATCAAAAGCTTCATTCCCACTAAGAGGCGTTTCTGTACGATAATTGCAGTGGATTTTTGAAAAATATTCAAACCAGATAAAAATATTGCATCTTATGTGTGTGACTGAAACAACGTTGGTGCAGAAATGCAGACATACTGGATGTGATGGTTCCTGGGTAGAGTTTGTAGATCTCTTGCAGTCTAATCAGACCCAAAGCAGCACCATCTAAATCCTTCTCTGTTGGGATCTTTAGTAAATCCGAGTGCAGCAGATCTTGGAAGTCTACAATATTATCAAACACAAAATAAAACTGTAGTGATCAAAGAAAAGCTTAATAATGTTTCCTAAATGTTTCTATCACCAGTTCATTGTCTCTTTTTATGTCTATACACATATTTTGTTGAAGATCTGCACGACTCACCCTCACCCTCTGCACGTCTTTGAGTGTATTCTTCCATAAACAACCATTGATTTCTCAGTCGTCTGATGAGTTTGTAAGCTGCTACGGGGTCATTCATAATTTCCTCAGGGTTTGTGGAGTTTGAGAGCAGTTTTGAATTTTGGAGATTGCTGGATTGAAAATAAATATTCAATGTGTTTTTTTAGTGATATAATTCTCATAAACATCCACAACTCATTACTAATGTAAAATGGGTCCGTGAAAAACAGTGCAACAGGAACCATCAAGTACTGTATTGTTATCATAGCTTATTATGTTTCATATAGAGTTAAGGGAAATGAAGAAACTTTACCCCTTAAGTATATTAAAATTCTCCTCCTCAGCATCCATAAAGTCACTAAAGTGATCCAGGAGCTTTTTCTCCTCCTCCACAAGCTGCATGATTTGATCTTTAAAACAATTCAATTCAATTTTATTTATATAGCGCTTTTCACAATAGGTAATTGTATCAAAGCAGCTTTACATTAATAGAAGCAGGGGAAAATACAGGAAATCGACAGACAACATCAGTAGCAAAATGCAGCGGCTATGAAAAAACTTTACAAGTGAGCATGATGATGATGTAACGTATAGAAGAGGATGCTGTTGAGTTGAGCGAATGTTTGCTGACTTTGTTGAAAAAACACCCTAGGAAAAAAACTCCCGCATTTTTAGCCAGGAGGAATAAAAAGTCCTAGGAGGGGAAAAAAAGTCCTAGGAGGAAAAAAAGTCCTAGGAGGAAAAAAAACTTTATATAGAACATCACCCAGCATCTGACAAGATAACAAAACTTTGTCTCTTCTTTTTACAGTTTGTGTCTTTGTGTGCTGCTACAATAAGATAAAATTATCTAAAAAACACAGTATGTTACTACTTTGACTGAAGTAAGTAGTAAACATTGTTGACTGTTTAAAGTCAGTCAAAAGTATTCAGTATTGTAAATTAATTTACTCCGCTAGCAAATGATAAATTTTATAAAACGGTTAGTTCCAATCCTTGATTCTGATTGGTCAATAGGTGTGCTTTATTCACGATAAAACACTGCTATGACCGCTTCACCCAACAGTTCTATTTAATATCACTGCGCCCTTAGCAACACCCTTAGCAACACATAAACATATAATGAGACAAAGTTTGAGAACAGTTTGTTGTTTTTATTTGAGCTTTCATGTTGTTGTTCGCAGTCAGGGACTATTTTTTCTAGCGGAAGGAATGCTTTTATTGATTTAACTTCATGAAAGTTGCACTAATATTTTTTTTAACTTTAATATTGTGTAGTAACCGTTTTATAAAAGCAATAAGGTACTCGAGGCAAGTGCTGTATCGTGAATAAGTAACGGCTGAAGGGGTTGCAGGCACTCCGCTTCGCGTCGTGCCTAACAACGCCCTTTAGCCGTTACTTATTCATGATACAGCACAGCCTCTCATACCTTATTGCTTACATAAAGCATACATATTATCATAACTAAAACAGAAAACACTATAATATTCACAATTGTCAAAATATAAATTTATTAAATTATTGATTTAATAATGTTATGCAAATTACTAATATACCCATTGATGAGAAGAATTCATGCCCAGCAACAGAGACAATCCAGACACATGTCAAAACTGACAATAGATTCTTCATGACAATTTCAGATCTTTGAAATCTCAAAACTTCAGCTTCGGCACAGCTTGTAAACAGCAGGCATATCTTTGTGGTGCATGGCAAGGCTTATATAGAGATCAAGGTTCAAGGTTCAATGTATTCTTTATTATCCCCGAGGGGCAATTTTTTATGCAGCCAGCAGATAGAGTAAAAAGACAATACATAACAAACACCATAAAAGCACACCAAAAAATAATAGTAAGTCAATCAAACATTCAAGTAGAAGTGTTTAAAAAACTGGTCACAACGGGTATCTATTTGTCTTACATCTCTTGGACACAAATCTACGGCCAGATGTAAGCATCCACAGAGATATACCTACATTTGAATCCTTGTTCTGAAAAAACAAAAGCGAAAGCTGAACATGACTCAACATCTAAAAAAGATTACAAAACACAATGGGCCACGTTTATATCATCTAGAGACACACCTATATTTGACAGCAACTTCTTGTTTTGAGAAAACAAAAGCAAAAGTTGAACATCACCCAGCATCTGACAAGATGATAAAAAAAAAGATATTTACATTCTTGTATTTATTTAGTTGCTACTTAAGATCTTCGTCACACACACTGAATAAAATAATAAAATAATAAGTACAATTTCAGGGGTGCCTTTTATCATTCATCCGGACCGATCATAAGAACCTGGAATATATCCGAACCGCCAAAAAGATTGAACTCCAGGCAGGCTCGGTGGGCACTTTTTGGGGGACGTTTTGATTTTCTCTCTCGTACCACTCAGGTTCCAAAAACATTACAGTTACAAATAGCATTACAGTTCATATCATTAAAATGTTCTGTTTTACATCAGAAATCACTGGCACAACTTACCCCAACTTATTTCACCTAGAGGTACACTGTAAAAAAAGTCCGTAAAAATTTCAATGTTATTGCAGCTGGGTTGCCGGTAATTTACCGTAGATTTACATTTATGTTATTTACTGGCAAGAGTTTGTTCAAAGTTAAATAAATTTTAAATATTAACAAGTCTTTATCTTTACAGAATAAAACTATACAATAACATCCTCATGCAAAGCATTCTGGGAACCAGAAATCATCATCAACCTTTTTCTGGTTTTTGCTTTAGATTTTGTTTCCCAGAATGTTTTGATGCTGTTTTTTAGTTTTACTCTGTAAAGACAAAGACTTGTAAATGTTAAATGTTCATTTAACTTTGAACAAAATGTTGCCAGTAAATAACATAAATTTAAATCTACGGTAAATTACCGGCAACTCAGCTGCAATTTCTACGGATTTTTTTTACAGTGTACAACTTACCCCGCACCAGGGGCAAGTTGTGCGACCACTTTTCCCCAAAAGCTATATTTCTGAAACAATTTATTTCAGATCCAAAGTTATTGTTCTCAGGGATGCACAACATCCTGAAATATATGTACATCCTTAAGTTGAAGGCATTACTGTCATGGCTTCACTTTAAAGTCACTTTGAGTAAAAACTGGCACAACTCACCCCACTCTCCCCTATAGTATTTGCTAGATTAATAGGCAGGAGTAAAAAGCAAAATAAGATTATTAGGTGATATATAGCGCACACTTGTTTAACTATCACAAATAAATCCACTAATAAATAGAAGTAAGGCACAAGGGCTTTGCTAGGGTCTGATGTGATGGAGGCTTATTGAGTCAATGACCCCACAAATACAGACATTTTTTAAAAATTATTATTATAATTGTAATGTGAACATAAAACTGAAAAAAAACAGTCCTTATATTTCTCTTTAGACTGTGCCTGTCATGATGGTGTTTTTGTTTTATAAAAATTTTGTATTATGTTTTTCTTTTATGCCATTTACTTCTGCCTGTCATTTTCAATGTTGTTTTCTTGTTGATCAAGTCTTACTTTTTTCCTAATCCTTGCTTTGTTTAATCCCTATATTTTTCCTTTACTTTTTCTATACTCCGTTAACCTCAAAAAATAATAGCTTGTGCCTCGTAAAATTGTCAGCAGCACTCTAAATTATGTGCATTTAGGCTATATTAATTTTGTTATTTGAAGATTGTTCATATTTTCATACATACACATTGACATTGTCAGCAGGCCTGTCGCAACAAGGCAAGCAAACCAAGCAATTGCTTGGAGCCTCGATCTGGCCTGGGGCCCCAAGACAACGACTGGTTGAGAATAAATGCAATGACAAACTGTGTGAGCGCCCCTTTGATAGTCAATGGAGTAAAGTGCAATGACACTGTTATCGGGATCCCCCTCAAGAGGGCCCCTCTCAGTAGTCGCTGACAGCAGCCAGCCAACCACGTGATCTCTGCTGTCCTCTGCTATCAAGTCCAACTAAATTCTATTTAAGCTGATAATAGTCAGTTTTACTGCCATTGTAAACCGTTTTTATTTATATAAAGTTTGGGTAAACTTAAACTGTATGGCTATGCTGTGGTTCCTGAAGGCTTTACGTGCATGTGGGGGGCCTCCATGTCCATTTTGCTTGGGGCCCCCAAATTCCTTCAAACGGCCCTGATTGTCAGCTGTGTTAAGCTTTTAAGATATAAGGAACTGAGCAATAGGTTGTTAATTCAGCTGATCAGTTGTTTTATTTTTGCCTGATGAAAGACGATGTTCAACGACTCACTGTGTGTTGTCAACAGTGCCACCTGCAGGGCGAAATAGATATTGCGCTGTGTAACAATACAAGATACACATAAACACTAAAAAGATAAGACAACTGAAACAACAAATCCCTCAAGTCAACCAGAATCCTACACATAAAATAAAACATCTACAGCCAGATGTGGCTGCCTATATGTCAAACAACTTTCTTTTAAAAACAGCCAGTGAAACCAGCTTATAAGTTTCATAGATTTATGTAACTTGTTCCATGTTGAAGGAGCAGCGCACTTAAACGCCCTCAGATCTAACCTTTGAAACAGATAACAATAACAATAAAAAAAAACAATAACACCATTACAGAAAATTCTAAAGGTTTTATTGGGAATTTTATTGGTTCTAATGGAATATGGCCCAAAACACACTAGTGGTTTTAATGGTAAAAGCTAATGGTTCCTATTGGTATTTTAATGGAAACCATTAGAATTTTCTGTAATGGTTTTATTGTTTTTTTGCAGCAGGGAAGGAGAAGATCCTGGGAATGAAGGTTATAAGACCCAGTACAATTTACATTGATATAGGTCAGGAGGTATATGCAAGGAGACCATAATAAAGCCTTGTATATAAAGGTATGCCAATGTTGAAGTCTCCGTATTGATAAAGATGACCATCAAACACGATTATAAATGGTGAGTGAGGGCTTTCATACCAGTGATAAACCTCAGAGCTCCATGGTAAACAGTGTCCAATGTATGTAAACTAGACGAAGCAAGCATGCATGTATAAAACATCACCATAGTCAAGTACAGACACAAAAGTGGCATTAACCAGCCTCTTTCTAAATTCAAACGAGAAGCAGGATTTGATTCTAAAATAAAACCCTAATTTAAGTTTTAATCTTTTTGCTAGCTGCTGAATATGAAGGCTAAAAGAAAGAGATTCATCAATTAAAATAAAGTGACATCTATCTATGGTTATCTATCTATTATAGGCAGATATATAAACAATATCCACCTTTAGTATTTAGACAGAATTTTATTGAATTATATTAAATTCTAGCAGGTGTTAAAACAAACCCAGCTGTTTGTTACAATAGAGGGTATGCACATGACGTCACCGTCGGCGAGAGGGACTGCGGTTACGCCCACTGAGTGGCAAAAGACAGAGCGGCAGCTTTTGAGTAGCCTACAGCGTGATATCGGCGAAAACACTGAAAACGTGTAGAAATGGGAAAAAGCTGTTGTGCGATAAACTGTACTAACAGATTAACAAGAATTCGGAGCTATCGTTTTACAGACTGCCAAAAAACACCGAAAGGAGAAGTAAATTGATCGTTCATGCCAACGTCCACTTACCACAGGTGGGTTCGGTTGATAAGTCGCGAGGGTCACTATCAAGCAGAGGTTTTACTTTCTACTTAAATGTATTTTTCAAGTAAATGTAACTAATGTAACTAAGTATTGTCCACATCTGCTATCAAGTCCAACTAAATTTAATGTAAGCTGATAATAGTCAGTTTTACTTGCATTTTCGCAGCAGCCCCTATGAAAACCAGCGATTTTGTTGCACGTTTTGTGGAAAAGTGACGTCAATGCACACCCTCTTAACCTCACCTACGGGGGTAACGTTTGCAGTCCTGTCACTTTCAAACATACTTTAAGTGTTCATTTGTAGCGGAAATGTGTGGGTTGATTGAGTAAAATATTTTTGGAATGATAGAGCCAAAGTCAAAAAACGTTAGTTTGTGCCCTACTCCATCTATCTACTGCTAAAGTAATTACATTCCCGTCCAACAGGAGGCACTAACAGACCAGTTTACAAAATATACTTCCGGAGTGACGTCACTTTGGCGCCGAATCATACAGAGTAAAGCGCGCGGAAGAAAACATTGAGCCTTCGGATATAATTTACAATAAAAATACGTCAAAACTTGCGGGTATTTGCGGTTTACTAAGGAGCAACAGTGCAAGAGACCACCATGCAGCGAAGCATAGCGTGAGTGTTTTACTTTTGATCATTTTTCCTCAGAAAAATGAAAAGAAATTGGATGGGTTGCTCGTCAGTTTTAAGGCATGTTATTTTACGCGTGTTTGTTTGTGTCAGTGACTTTGCAGAACATCGTATACGCGTAGTTTAATTTTAGTACTGGACGTGTTAGTAAAACATGCATGGACGTCTTTAATACGTGCTTACACTGTAGGGTTTAACACTAGCAGTGACATTTAGACTCTTTCTTTCTTTTATTCTGTATTTCATGAAATGCCTTGCAGATTTAATTTGCACTGTCAGTAAATTTGTCTCTGTAACCCCCACGCGCAGGTCCTTCTTTCAGCCGAAGAAAGGCAATGAGAAGAATGATGGACAGCTCAAAGCAAAGTCTGAGTAAGTTACATTTAGTGGTGTAACTTACCTCATATTAAACACCCAAGTTTATTTTATTACTTTGTATTGTACATTTTTATGATTTTAGCACGTGTTTCTGTGATTCTGTATGCCTTCTTATTCATTTTGATCCTTTAGACCTGTTAAAAGTCCTCTCAAAATTCAGAATGGCGTAAAGGAAAGCGATTCACCTGTGAAGAAGGTTAACAAGCGCAGCAGACCAATTATAGACAGCGATGATGAAGATCAGCCAATGGTTAAAGAGCAGGTCACCAAGCACAATGAAGCCCAAGCAGTAAAGCCTGAGAAGGTAAGGATCCTATTGTTACGAGTAAACATACCCACGAGAATGTTTCTGGATAGTTATTAATGACTCAAATCCAAACACATGCTTATTTTTTAAGGCTGTGTCCGCTCCTGTGTCTCCAAAACCCCCCATGACCCCATCAACACCTGTCACTTCAAATAACTCGGTTGGCATGGTAACCCCCGCTTCCTCAGGTACTCCAGGAACACCGGCGACTCCGACATCAACATCACCGTCAGGCATTCCCAAACGCAAAACAGGTCTGCATTATTCTGTTCTCATGATCCTTATTGTAATTCGACCTTGTTTTAGCTCAAAATTCCAACTAGTACAAGCTTCTAGCTTGTCAAGTGTAGTCATTAGCTGGACCAGGTTGGTTTAGGTGGTTGATCAGATAAGTAAGCTTTTTATAGAACTGATAAATCATTTTGAACCAGCTGATACAAGTTTTTTCATAAAGTATTTCTCTTGTTTTTTAGCTCGCAAACAGTTCCCCAAGAGAAAACTGGAAAGCAGAAGCGATGGAGAAGGAACGAAAGAGGATGAGAAGGGGGTAGAGGAAGGTCATGAGAGTAAAAGAGCACGAGTAGAGGACTCACCTGGTCAGACAGGTGAGATGAACCACTCATTTACCTCATCGGCAATTATCTCAATAATTCCTGAACATTTTCTCATGTTGTATTTTCTCTCGCTTCAATTCAGGGAATGAGAACGAGATGATGGAGGTGGAAGAGAAGAGCGGAGACGAAAAGCCTATGGTGGAGGACCAGAAAGAGGAGGATGAACCAAAAAAAAGTGCAGACATAGACATGCATGACAATGGCAAGATGAATGAGAAGACTAGTGAAAAGAATGATAAACCAGAGAAAAAGTTAAATGGAGCGAGTAAGAAGAAAGAAAAGGAGGATGAGAAAGAAGAGGACGTAGGCAAAGTGGTGAAGAAAGAGAAAAAGAAAGTAGAAAATGTGGATGAGAAAAAAGACAAAAGCAGCCCTGAAAGAGTGGTGAAGAAAGAGAAAAAGAAAGTAGAAAATGTGGATGATAAAAAGAAGGATGTAAGCAGCCCTGAAAGAGTGGAGAAGAAAGAGAAAAAGACAGAAGAAAAGGTGGATTTGAAAAAGAAAGACGTAAGCAGCCCTGAAAGAGTGGAGAAGAAAGAGAAAAAGACAGAAGAAAAGGAGGGATCAGCCAAGAAGAAACCTATCAGCAGTTTTTTTGGTAAGTATATTTTCGCTTGTCTTTTAACAAAAAAATTCTCACACTCATGTTGTTTCAAACCTGTAACCAAAGACTGTGTCTTGGCGACTCTTCACCTATAAAACAGAAACTTGCTGATTTGTACTAGATAAAACCAACACAACAGTAGATATGCATAGATTATATACCTGATATGAAGTGTGCACTGCAAACACAAGCATTATTTATGATCGTCTCCGTCTTAATACAGAACGCTGTATTGCATTCAACCACAATTGTTGTCTTGATTTCTGTGAAGAAATGTCTGCCGGGATCCGGTAAAACTTTATTTTTGAACCAAAAGTGCTGTTCCTTCTAATCTGGCAGCCAAAAACACAACAGGATGACCTTTTAAAGTAAAAATCTCAAACTTTTAGCGCGCCGGGCCGCCGGCTATGAGTTCCTACTTATTTTTTGCCTCCAGCTAGAGCGGTGACATTACAGTGACGTGGGCGATTAAGGGGTCTATAAAGGTATATTATAAGTAGCAGGGTTCCCAAGGATCATGGAATTTCTGGAATATCATGGAATTTAAAGGTATTTTCCAGACATTATGGGGCAGTTTCCTGGACAGGGTTTAGACTTGTCCTAGACTATAGCAGTTTTAAGAGCTGTCCAAACTGAAAACAACTTACACCGACATATCTTTAAATACATCAGTACTCTTTGTTTTGCCTCAAAATGCACACAAGTAATGTTTCTAGTAATGCATGTTTGTACAAAAAACTAGTTATATTTCCTAATTAACTAAGGCATATTCTTGGCTTAAGCTAATCCCTGTCTGGGAAACCGCCCCTAAAAGTCAGGGAATTTTATATATTTTTTGCCCAAGTCATTTTTGTTTGTTGCTTTAATTTTGGTTTCATTTATCAAAATGTAATTTGCTTGTTTACTTGTGACGTAAGGCAGTGGTTCTCAAACTGGCATATTTATGACATATTATAAAATACATTGATTTATCATGAATTCTGTGAAATGAAACCTAAAAAAAATAAGGCTACTAACCAACAGCACTACTTTGTATAATTTAATGTTTTGTTTAATTAAAATGTGAAGTTTTAGAACTGTTTTTGTCATAAATTTTCTTTTGGGGGGCCGCGAAGGAATGCACCATACACAAAGGGGGCCGCACGCTGAAAAAGTTTGAGAACCACTGACGTAAGGAATACCATTTCCAGGTCCAAGCCTCTGGTGACTACAATTTAAACAGCTGTTTATTGGCACTGTTAATTCATTTCACACATTTAAGATACATTTTATAAAATATATGTGTACACATCTTTTTAGTCAGGGAGAGTTAAGGGAAAGTCAGGGAATTTGACAATGGAGTGGGAACCCTGAAGTAAACCGGTGTGAGAAGGGCATCCAGGGCTCTGTAATGTCATGTCAATGCAAATTTCCCAAAAGATAAACTACATTAGTAAAATTATGTGGAATGTCATGTTTTATCTTGTCTTAAAATAGAACAAAACATCCATAATATTCCTCAAAAGTTCTCCTTTTGTGTCCTACAGAGGAAACCGCATGAACATGATTAAACAATAACAGTAAAATTGTAGTTTTAATAAACTATTTAATCTTTTTTAGCCCCTAGAAAAGCAGCAGTGAAACTGGAAAAAGAGGAGCAGAAGGAGGGGGAGAAGAAGAAGGCTGGAGAGACCCCTGCTATCTTCGAACAGAAAGACAAGAAAAGGTTAAAAAACATTATACTGCAAAGAAATGTTACTTGAAAATATACTTTTATTGTTCAAAGTGCTGTTTTTTGTGTGTGTGATGCATCTCTTAAATGAGGTTTATCCTTGCGTAGTGAAAAGGGGGTGGAGTCTGCTGATCAGAGCCAATATGATCCTTCAAGAGCAAATTACCATCCCATTGACCACGCCTGCTGGATGAGGGGACAAAAGTAATGTCTACATTTTATAAGTATATTAATATCACACACTACATTAACATGAACACCAATAATGTGATTATTTCTAATAATAAGGTTAAAGACTTAATCGCAGTAAGATGTTTACATGACTCCAGCAAACCGTTTTACTCCTGTTTACTGTTTGCATTTTTTTTCTGATTATTCGCTAATCATTTTGGTTATTATTCACAGCACAAATATTGAACTCACATATATGTTACTGTACCCTGTTTTATTATTTAACCTTAAATGACAAACACGTTGTTGTGTTGACAGAGTTCAAGTTTAGTCTGAATTTGCACTTAAGGTGTGTGACAAAAACACTTTAGTGCTGTATAGATAAAGTGTTTACATGCCGTGTATTGGATTAAAATCAGCATACACCACATATCTTAATTCAGTTATACTTTGAACTTAATTGCATTTTTATGGAAGTATTGTGTTTAAATGAGATGAAGTGTAAGTTAATCACAATATTTCCAAATCTTATTGTAATCGCATTATGAGTGTGCACGTAAAGGTAGTCATCGAAAACTTTATTGTTTTATATTTGCTAACTTTAATTCTTTGTCAGGGTGCCATATTTGGCTGTCGCCCGCACCTTTGAGAAGATCGAAGAAGATTCAGGCAGGTATGAAGTGTGGTATTTTTCCATATTTGTGAGTGTTTACTCGCATTTATGAGTTTGAAAATGTGTGTCTCACGTTAAAATTCTCTTCTTTTTTTTATAGGTTGAGGAATATCGAAACACTTTCTAACCTTCTGCGCTCTGTAATTCTGCTCTCGCCAGATGAGTGTGCATTCTTCTGTGCTCAAAGGCACAGAATTAATTGATTTTTAATTTAATTTTATCAAATAAATTACCCTGTGTCATTCCAAACCTGTAAGTCCTTTGATTGTCATTGCGCACAAAAGTGTTCTTGTCGCTTCATAAAATTTTTATTGAATCACTGATGGCACATGGACTTTTTTTGGTGTTTCATGTATTTCTGTTGTTGAAATGTGTTGGTTGAATAGCAGTCTATGGGACAGTCACAAGCCTTACAGTTTTCATAAAAAAAAGTATTTAGAAGACAATCAAAGGACATGGGGCTAAGTAAATTATTATAAAATTTTCATTCTGGGGTGAACTATCCCTTTAAATCACACTGATGATTAGGTCTAAATTTCTTTAGAAAAGTTTTTATTTCCTTGCTTACGATTTTTGCGGTCTTTGGTATCAATCTGTATGATACATGTAGACAAAGATCTGTCCCAGTCGTCACCTTCTCTATGGGGCTGTTTATACCTGGTATTACAATGCGTTTTGGTCAATTGGATCATAAGTGGACAAAAGAGACACAATCATGCGTGCTGTTGTTTAAACACGAGCGAGAGAAATGACGGGTTTAAAATGATGTGAAATAATATTATGTCAGTCAGCTGCTTGTGTTGTTAGTAAACATGCTGCACAGAGTTTCGCACATGTAAGTGCTTTCTCTGATATTCAGACCCAGTTTACACAAAGCAAAGACGCAGATATTTCCCTGTGGTTTAGCCTCTCATTTAAATGAAAACCCGTTTTTATCAAAGAAACGATTATTTCTAAAACCTCCAGGCAAAGTGGAGATTTCTAATAACCCTGGTTATGTCTTGCCATGTCAACTGGGAGAAACAAGGTTTTAAGTTCTGAAACGTCACATTATGCCCCAAAAATGCTTAACGTCATGTGAGCGCCTTATGTTTACAGATGAAAGGAACAGGACGTTTTTCTTGTTATTTGTTGGTGATTTTGATTGACTTGCTTGGCTTATTTCTCTCCCTGCACTGCCACCCATAGGTTTGGCATGGTTATTATGGCGCTCGATGGCGTATTTAATCGGTTGATGTAAATGACAATTTTTTTAAACCAATGTTGTATGCACGCTGTTATTATTGAAAACGTTGGCGGGGAAATATTTGTTTCTCTAAATACCCGGCTTTGTGTAAATGTGGTCTCATAAGCAATTGATGAAATAAGCTTGCACAACTTACAAACGCTTACAAAATGAAAGAGGCGGAGAGCAAACGCTTCAGTTTTATCAATGAAAGCCCAAAGTTTGCGATGAAGACCGTGGGTTCACGTTAGAAGTCATGTGCCATGTAAAAACATTGGGCTCTGTACATCACATTAGATGAATAGGTGGAGAGTAGGCTGTGTTTTGTGGCTGCTCGAACGCATTCGAAAACATCCACCACAAAAGCAATCCGAATGCGTTTTCGACTACCTCTGAATGTGGTCGCAAGTGGACGAGCTCAAAATGTTTTACACCCTGTTTACACCTGTATTTAGCGTCGTCCACTTGCGTTTTGGTCGATCAGATCACATCTTAATATCAGGTGTAAACAGCCTTCATATTTACATTGTTGTCTGATGTTGTTTGTTTAGATGACCTGCTGTGTTGTGTATACCTATGTCTGAACCAGCTTGGCCCAGCGTATCAGGGTCTGGAGCTGGGCATTGGTGAAACCATCCTGATGAAAGCTGTCGCTCAAGCAACAGGTGCGCGAAACATCCACATATTTGTAATATTAGTGTTTGATATGGTAATAAATAAACCCTCTCTTTGCCTGACCCCTGCACCATTGACTTTCATTTTTAGGGCGACAGCTGGACAAAATCAAGGCGGAAGCTCAGGAGAAAGGAGACCTGGGATTGGTCGCAGAGAGTTCACGCAGCAACCAAAGAATGATGTTTGCGCCGGCCAGTCTGACGGCAAGTGGCGTATTTAACAAACTGAAGGAGATTGCCAACATGAGCGGGAACTCTGTGAGTATATACAATTATGTTGCCATTATATGCCATAGCATTAGCATTTGTCTTTATTTGAAATAAGTGGTTTAGCAAAGTTTTGGGCAAGTAGTGTCTATGTATAAAATTTATTTGCTTATCTTTTGTTTTTGATTTCTAAAATCTTTCTCTTAGGCAATGAATAAGAAGATCGACATTATTAAAGGCCTGTTTGTGGCGTGTCGTTTTTCTGAGGCCCGCTACATTGTGAGGTGGGTAATTTCATTACTGAATCGAGCTGAATCAGTGTGTGAGGTCTTGATGAATAATGTCATTTATGGGAGACTGTTGTTTTTATCACATTCACATCTCTGTGCATGCCTTGCATGCCATATTGCTGGTTAATGACAGATTTATGCTGAAATGAAATACGCCGTTTTGATTGGTCGTTTTGTTTGACCGACAGGTCATTGGCAGGGAAGCTGAGAATCGGATTGGCTGAGCAGAGCGTTCTCGCAGCGCTCAGTCAGGCTGTGTGTCTGACGCCCCCAGGCCAAGAGTTTGAAACATTTACATTTAATGATCATTAACACTAATGAATCAGCCATTAACACACATCATAATCAGAGCACTGAAAGAACCTCGAGGCATTAAGCAATTACTATTCGATTACTCTTTGCCGTAATGAATCAAAAATGAATAACATTTACAAATGTTAATATTAATCGGTCCATTAGCGGAGTTGCATTTCTGTAATGTTAAAAATCTGTTTGTTCAGAGTTTCCACCCGCTGTGTTGGATGCTGGTAAAGGAATGAGTACAGACAGCAGGAGAGCTTGGCTGGAGGAGAAAGCACTGATCCTGAAACAGACATACTGGTAAAAATATGCATTTAACACATGCTCAATCTGACATCTTATAACCTTCTCGCTAGGTCTGGGAGAAAACGGGTATAAAATGAACAGCATGAATGAACAAAAATTAAAAGCATTATCCGAGATATTTAAAGGGATAGTTCACCCAAAAAGTAAAATCAGAAGCCCCATTGACTTCCATAGTATTCTTTTTTTCCTACTATGGAAGCTTATGATCGGTTTGGTTACAAACATTTGATCAAAATATCTTTTTGTGTGTGTTCATCAGAACAAAGAAATGTATACAGGTTTGTAACAACATGGGGGCGAGTAAATGATGACAACATTTTCATTTTTGGATGAACTATCCCTTTTATAGATGTTTGAGGTCTTTAGTGAAAATCTGTGTCAATAAATGACCGCATTTCATTTAAAATATTAGATTTAGATCAAATATACATCCAGATGTTGCTGTTGTATATTATAAATGTGTATATTGGTTCATATAATCATGCACACATAAAAAAATAAGTTATTGAAACCCCTCAGGGTAAAACATTGAGCGTACATACTAAATGTAGCCGAAGGCTGAAAATGCTTTTTTGTCGAGCCTTATTAAATAGTGTGATGTCATTTGTAATCGCACACAAGCCCAACACAACCTGACAAACACCAACCGTTGCTGCAAGATATAATTATCTCTATTTCACAAACAATATTACAATTATAACTGCAGGTGTCCTCTGCATAACAAATGCCTGTTTAATAAGAATTTGCATAATTTGGATCTTTCACCATCATTGTTTTTAACTAATTGAACGGGTGTTAATACACATACCTCTACAGCACAGACAGTGATATTTTTGTTAATTTCTCATTTATTTTTTCTTTCAGTGAGATGCCCAATTATGATGCCATTCTTCCTGTCTTACTAAAAGAAGGCATAGATGAACTGCCCAATCATTGCAAGCTCACCCCAGGTACTGATCGATCGCAGTTCACTATTTTCCTCCGCCAGCCAATAGCAGGGCCTGAAAATGGAGGTCTCCACGGGTTCACATATTGCGCTTTTCCATTGCATAGTACCCCACGGTTTGGTTTGGGTCAGGTCGGGTCAGCTCACCTCACTTTGGCTTGGTTAGCTTTTCCATCGAGTTTAGTAACACTTCGGAGTGGGAGGGGTTATAGGTGTGTCGTTATATTTGCGCTGCCTACTGCTGTGACATCATACAAGTGAGAGCATCGTTGTACATTCCCATACATTCATTTCTTTTTCAGACGCCACAAAAAAACAACAAAAACACATCGCGTTTATCACTACCTCTGTCTCACATGACAGTTTCTGTACAAACACCCGTAGCGTCAGTAGACACGCTCCGCTGAGACTCATTTAAGTTGCATTTAAGCATATATGCGGACGTGCGTGTTGCGAATTTGCCACAACAAACTGCAAGTCTGGAAAAAACTGTTATGGTGTTCCTGATTCTCAACCTGTGGATGTTTTTCATCGCTAAAAAGGAGTTTGGGAACTTACAGCAAAGCACAGATGACAACAGGTTTACTCGAGACTAATCTTTTACATTATATCAATGACGCTGGTAGTGACAATTCTCTCAGACCAGTCAGTGATGTACAGTGATTTCGCGTGACGTTTTTGTATCAGCTCGGGTCACTTGGAGCCCCAACTGAGGTGGTACTAAAAAAAGTATTGCGTACTACGTACTGAACCCAGTGGAAAAACCCCCAAAAGTAAGCTGACCCAAACCAAACCGTGGGGTACTATGCAATGAAAAAACGCTATTAGATCCGAAAACCCGAGGTCCGACCCAAGCGGGTTTGTGTCTAAAGGTTCCACGTGCCTCGGACACGGGTCGGGTATAATCCCAAATTTTTTCTTGGAATTTGAATACATGCAATTTACTCCTTAGACCTCCCTAACACACAAACTTTATGCCTTCTTTGATTTTATGTTGGTTAAGTTAGTGAAATATTAGGTTTTATACTCGGTCACAATAGTGACTGGTGGGAAACATCATAGTCGGATTTCATTCTAATTCAATTAGACATATTTACATTAGAAATAGTGTGTTATACTACCTGTCACAATTGTGACCATTAAAAAAATCCTCAAAAAAATCCTCAAAATATATCTGTAGTTGACCCCACCTACAAAATGTGATAGTTCTATTTGTTAATTAAGATGTTTTACTTCTTTTTGTAAGTAGTCTGAGGTAGACATCTTCTAGATGTGCAAGCAGGAAGTAAACTGATCTGGTCATGTGACCTTTCACCCTAGTCACATGACATTGATACATTTTAATCAAGAAAATCTATTTTTTCATTTAAAAGTTTAATTTCTTGCCCAGAGCCAACATCATCACTTTTAGAGCTTTTAGAAATAAGAAAAAATACACGATCACAATTGTGATCGGTGGGATTAAACTGTATAATATTAGTGACCTCGGGTAATTTAATGAATGTGTTTTTGCTGAACGGACCCGAGAAGACCTGGACTATCTCACGCGTGTGCATCGATTTCTTTTCCCTCTGTTTGCCAAGAGCGCTTGCGACATTGTGTGGCTTGGCGGTAGGTTAATTTTCGTTGAGCAGGACTTGTCAATCAATTTTGAATGCCCATTTTAGCGGTTACCTTCGTGTTAAGATAACCAATGAAAATAAATTGAGCAGTGGGCCAAATTGGTTGCGAGGCCACCAGGGTTTCTTTCTATCAGGTGACCGGTGCGTGCGGGCTGCTGACTGCACACAGTGCTGCTTATATTTGGATCCAGTTCAAAAATTGCCAATGGGTTGGACTTGGGTATAATTTGGTCTCGGGTTGGGTAAAAAAGATTTACGCATTTCGGGTTCAGGTAAAAAGTGATTTGGGTCTTTCCAAAGAAATGTACATGAGAAGATCTCTATCTGAAAGGTTCTTATATAAATGAAACAAAACTTTTATGTTTTATTTTCCAGGTGTGCCCTTGCGGCCCATGTTGGCCCACCCAACTAAAGGGGTCGGTGAGGTAATGAAACGATTTGATGAGGCTACTTTCACCTGTGAATATAAATATGACGGAGAGCGAGCTCAGGTGCGTGCTATTTAGATTTTAGCCCACAAGGGGGCGCTTTAGTCAAACAAGTGTGGATTTCTGTTACCATAGCAATGTCATCATCTCTCTGTTGAATTGTTAATTGTTTTGGTTTTAAATCGAACAGATCCATATTCTTGAAAACGGGGAGGTGCGCATCTTTAGCCGAAATCAAGAGGACAACACGAGCAAATACCCGGATATTATCTCTCGGATACCACAGGTAACACACATGCAAGAAGAGCAGCAAAGGTTTTTTTGCCTTCTGAAACTCATTTTGTGGACCGCAAAACGTTTTCTGTCACCAGTCATTGCTAGGTTAGTGTGACATGACGGCTGGTTAATTGCTTTTGTGCTGAATATAAGCCTTTGAAGTTTGTATGGTGCCAGAAGTGTTGGTTAGCGCTCCTGCGGTGTGACTGCTCCTTCCTGTCAGGAGACAATAGGAGCGTAACAATTGATGACAGGTGTGTATGCACACGTGAAAGAATGACAGCAAGATGTTGGGTTAAAATGCTTATTTAAGCTGTTTTTATGATATGCAGCATAAATAGTTAAATAACGTTTCCTTCACATTGTGATGAGTCTGTCAAAATGAACTCAGGTTGGCTGTGAAGAAGCAGCAGTCCATGACCTTTTGGCAAGCCACAACTGACTTGATGTTTTAAAGAGGCCATGGGTCAATATTAGTAGTCCTAAAATCTTACAAAATTATCATATGGTTTCTCGGTGGGCGGAGCTACTCGGACTGTCATGCCCCTTGATTAAAGCTCAGACTAACATGGAAAAGAGAGAGGACATCTGTCTCTTTTTCTGTGTCTCTGTCTTTGTCGGTGTATCTTTTTTTTCCTCTGCCCCCAAAAAAGCAATAATGGATCCCAGCCCTAAAGCAATGAAAAAATGTGATGAATGGTACACGCTTACAGACAGATAAATCAATGCAAGCTCTCACACACATTTTTGTTGTTTTGCTTATCACTGTGTCCATATCCAATCTCGACACCTGAATATCTCTATCTGCCTTCACTTACTTGTCTGATATACAAATCAAAATCAAGATGTATTGTAAATTGATCCAAGCACAACGGCTGTGCTACGCTGGTAAATTTGCTTGCGTTCACACACGCTTGAGTTGTGAATGAGAGCGGCGGCCGCATTCAGTATTGTCTGAAGAATTTGCGCCTTGATTGGCCGTTTATAAAATAATGTGTCAATCGTGGCAAAACTTTCAGCTGCTCTGTGACATTTACTTTTGTCACAGTCGCTATGGTTACAGGCATTATTCTCGTCTATCACAGCCGGTTCTTTCAAACATAATACGCACTTACTCGTAGCATCAATTGAAGTGTAAATGTCACACAGCCTGAGGGTCTGTTGTGACTGTTTATGGTTGCGTGAAGTGGTAGTTTTTAAAGCTCAGGTGACCTTATAAAGGAGATTTTAAAATGCAGTGGCTGGGATGGGCGTGTCTGGGGCGGGGCTTCAGTTAGCATCTATGATTTAGTTTGATTAAATTAATTATTGTGTATCTCTCTCTCTCTCTCTCTCTCTCTCTCAGGTGAAAAAAGCAAGTGTACGCTCCTGTGTTCTAGATTCAGAGGCGGTGGCCTGGGACAGAGAAAAGAAACAGATTCAGCCATTTCAGGTTCTTACCACACGTAAGAGAAAGGTGAGGAGAAATGTTTTTTTCATTTACCCCTTTGTACCCCCCCTTTTTTACCTCATTAAGATATTAAAGAAAAAAATGTGTTCCTGTAGTTCACTTGGTGGGGCATTGTGTTAAAGGGGTCATAGCATGAAAATCTGACTTTTTCCATATTTAAAGGGCCATTTCACCGATAGGAACATTAATCTTTATGGAAAGTGAGTCATATTTGTAGTCAAAATGTAACATAAATGTAGAATTGTGTGCCTATTTGACAGAGAAAAGACAAAATGTGACTTTAGAGCACATTTGTATGAAAAACTACAACTCCCACTATGCACCACAATGCACAGCACTGCAAGCCACTCCCATTAATCGGAACACGGCTCAGATATGATATTGTATACATAAATGCCACTTTAGTAAAACAAAGAAAATAGCCACCACCACTGTGTCTGACAGACACCAATCATGACTTACTTTTAAACGTGATGTTACATAGTGGTACACACAATAACACTCTGGCCTGGTGTGTAGCAAAGTCTTATTCAAACAGTAACGTGCGGTTTCAGATCCGCAGTACAAATGTCTTTTCAAGTAGTTAAAAAAGGGTATGCATTTTAAATGTTTATTTAGTTTTACCAATTTTCTTTTTGTCTCTTGTTTACTGTAATTACATCTGTGTAATATCAGCCTCACTGCTCTCACAATATAGACATATAAAACACCGCTCAGATATGCTATTGTGTATATAAATGCCACCTTAGTATAACAAAGAAAATAGAACTTTAGAACTCACTTTAGTCAGACGTCCGTTTATCCCTGCATCCTGCACACAAACGCGTCCCCTGCATAATATCTCCACATACGCGCTGCCTCAGCTCTTGGAGCTTGTGCTCGTAATCCGAAACACGTCTTTGAAACATTAACAAAACAAACGTTCATATCCTTATCTGATCCAGAAATCTTAAACCGAAAGCACACAGCGCGAGTCTGTCCAAGCTCATATACTCCGCAGCGCGTTTGCTCATCGAAGCCGAAGCAAACGCGTATGTGAAATAAACATGTCCAAACGCACGCAAAGTTGCTCTCTTGCCTCGAAACCTTCACCAAACGAACGTCCATATCCTTATCTGATGCAGAAATGTTATAAAGAAGCCACACAGCGAGAGAACAGGCAAGCTTCTCTACGCAGCAGAGGCCGATGGTTGCGGCGTCTCCCCGGGCTCCTCTACCCAGCCGAAGCCCAGGCTCCGGCTTCTCCTCGGGCTTCTGTTCCTGAGCGCTGTGCTGTATTGTGGCTCATAAAGGTGCAATGAACAGCGGATTAGAGCATCACGCTTGCGAAATCACCCTCTTCTATATCATATTGATTAACTTCCACTGTTATTGTAAAATGAATTCTGGCTCGCTCCACAACTTCTGTTTAGCTTAGCTTAGCATAAAGATGGCGGCTGATCGTTTTTTCCCGTCTGTGTTTGTATATTTTCGTAAGTCCCACCCACTGATCTGTAATTGGTCTGAAGCGTGAGTGGGTCCCACCCATAGCCCCCACCTTGGAAAAATGAGGAATGAGTGTCTGTAGTTTTCACACTCAATAGAGATACAGGATTTCCTTCTTTCAATGACGCAAAATGACGATTTTTACATCATTGAAAGAAGGAAGTGCCTCACTGAAATCAGTATTTCTCCCCTCTCAGGGGAAACTGAGGGAATGATGCACGACCATTCAAAAACATGACTGGGGTTCTAACGGTACAAAGCTTAATGCAAATGGGTGAAGTTTACCTTTAAGTGCTATAATTGTGTCTCCAGTGCTTCTATCAACCTTTAAAATGTAAAAAAGAACAACCCAGTAACTTTGTATTGATTATTCTTTGCTATCGTGTAAAAATGAGATCATTCAGATTTCGCCTCTTTTGTGACATAGGTAGGGTATCTTATTACAATAGCTCCGCCCCTTAATCTGCACTATCCAACCACGGCACTGCCATTTAGTGCAGAGAGAAGGAGAGAAAATAATTGACTGCACAATTGAGTTTCAATTTCAACAAACCACCATTATGGTGATCAGTGTTTGCATTTCATCTGCTCATTTGCATTTTAAAGGACACACCCAAAAACTGCACATTTTTGCTCATACCTACAAAGTGTCAATTTTAGCATGCTATAATAAATAATATGTAGACGGTTTCAGCAATAACAACATAAGCAAACGTCTTTTGTGGAACAAACGTTTCCGGTAAACTCCGCAAAGAATCAATAACAACAGAGTCCTTTGAGGGTAGTTTATTTTTGATAACAAGCAAAATAAATAAGTAGATTACCTTAGTTCAAATTATAGCTTAAGCGCGTCAAAAACTACACTGAGCTGACGTTACTGTGTTAAAAAGTGTACTTAACTATAGATCAGCTGCCAAACCTATCTTTCGTCTCCCCTCATCTTTAGGAAACCAAAACATTTGTTATTTACGACTAGGTATTTGTTCCAGAGTTCAGTTTAGCCACTTGTCACACCGGAAGTTAAGTTCCGCCCAGACCTGTAATCACAAAAACGCGCATGCGTCTGATAAAACCGTCTATAGGGTATTGCGAGCTAAAACTTCACATACGCACTCTGGGACACCAAAGATTTATTTTACATCTTAAACAAAAATCTGATAATATGACCACTTAAAGGGACACTTAAAAAAAATGCTCATTTCCCAGCTCCCCTAGAGTTAAATATTTGATTTTTACATCTTTGGAATCCATTTAGCTGATCTCTGGGTCTGACGGTACCATTTTTACCGTAGCTTAGCACAATCTATTGAATCTGATAAGACCATTGTCATTGCCCTAAAAAATAACCAAGGGTTTTTCGGTATTTTTCATATTTAAAACTTGGCTCTTCTGTAGTTACATTGTGTACTAAAACAACAGAAAATTAAAGTTGCACTTTTTTTTTTTTTTAGGCCGATACGGCTAGGAACTCTCATCCCGGCGTAATAATCAAGGACTTTGATGCGTACCATGACTGCAGCAGGCACAATAATATTACGCACTGCCCGAAAATAGTCCCCTTGGTTACTTTCAATAGCAAGGGACTATTTTCAGGCGCTGCGTAATATCATTGCGCCTGCTGCAGCCAACTACTTGACTATTACGCCAGAATGCTAATGGTCTAATCAGATTCAATGAATTATGCTAAGCTATGCTAAAAATGGTACCCCCAGACCCGGAGATCAGCTGAATGGATTCCATAATGGTAAAAATCAAATGTTTAACTCTAGGGGAGCTGAAAAAAGAGCATATTTTCAAAAAAGTGGAGTGTCCCTTTAACAACTAGGACTGGGACGATTAATCCCAATTCAGAATAATAAAGCATGTCTGATATCGATTCTGAATCGCAAAGGCAATATTATCCACAGCTGCATTCACTGTAATCCAGCCCTATTGTCAACGCAAAGGGTATGGGTTGCGTTTCCCAGGAAACATGCATACTGATATAACGTATAGCATGTAATGCACTATAAGGCGCTTTGATAACAGTGTCTGCCAAATTTGTAAATGTAAATGCAGAAAGGGGCATAAGGACAGATGGAGATGCAGGGTAACAGAAGAGGTGACTGGGAAAGAGAGAATTTTAAAACGCAGGGTGTTGGGTCATGGACAGATGGTTGAGACGGTAAGGAATATGCATGAACTGAACAGAATTGTGTGTGTGTGTGTGCGCGTGTGTTTCAGGATGTGGACGCGTCTGAGATCAAGGTTCAGGTGTGTGTCTACGCCTTTGACCTGCTCTACCTGAACGGAGAGGTAAGACTATAATATTTATGAAATCAAATTTATTGCAAGCTGTATATTATTTTAGTTTTAATGATCTTCGGTTTTGTCTTTTTCAGTCTCTGGTACGAGAGCCTCTGAGCAAACGCCGGGCTCTGTTACGAGAGAGTTTTGAGGAGAAAGAGGGCGAGTTTGTCTTCGCGAAATCCCTGGACTCTGACAATACAGAATGTATCGCCGAATTCCTGGAGCAGTCTGTACGAGGTGAATGTGAAACGTAAACTGAATTTTCGCATGCATCTCATTATTGATTTATTATTAGTTTAGTCTATAACTGTGCGTTCACACTAGACGCGGAAGAGGTGGCAAAACGTGTTATTCGCGTGTAGTGTGGAGCTTAAACATTTTGAGTCTACTCGCTTCATTTGCGTGTGAAAGTAATGCATGAAATTCTTGTCATTCGAGACATTCACGAATAAATTTGTGTCATGGGAGGGGCGTATATAGCTCAAATTGAGTAAACTTACTAGAATGTTCGACCTCCTCACTCACTTTCTTCCAAACAAGATCCTTTTAATTCCTGTAAAAGTACAAAGATGTCTTGTGTAGCGATGATTATTTTCCTCCATTGTTGTTTTGTTTTTCTGCCTCCGCTCGCTTCCTGTAATCACGTCACTGCTAGAGCAAGCTCCTGATTGGTTAACGCGCCGCGAAAATCCGCCAAAGTTCAGATTTTTCAATTCTGGTGTGAACGCACCATTAAACTTTACAATAAGGTTGCGTTTAGTAGTTAATGCATTAGCTAACAATTTGCAATACAGTTTTTCAGCATTTATTAATCTTGTTAATGTGAGTTATTGACAATACTCACAAAGTGTTCATGTTAGTTCATTGTGCATTAAATAATGTTAACAGTTACAACTTTTGACTTTAAAAATGCAGTAGTAAATGATGAAATTAAAGGAACAGTGTGTAAGAAATTTATATCAATTTATTATAAAATGGCCCTGATATGTCACTACACATTAAGAAATAATTTTCATTTCAAACACTTACAGTATATCACTGACAACAATGGTCTGGCCAGGATATTGTCATTTAAAAAGTGGAGTTGCAGCCCCTTATTGATGTTTATGTTGTCATGTTGTGTATTGGCCACCAGTTGTGTGATTGCAGTACCAGTTTTAGCCACAAGTTTTGTGATTGCAATACCAGTTTTGACCACAATCCTACATACTGTTCCTTTAACATAAATACATTTTTAGAAATGTGTCGAAGTAGAAATGTCGTTTAATGTTAGGTCATATTAATGCTGTTATTGTTTTGTCTATATTTTTTTTTACATTTTACGGTCAGATTCCTGCGAGGGTTTAATGGTGAAAACGCTGGATAAACACGCGACATATGAGATTGCCAAACGCTCTCACAACTGGCTCAAGGTATTACATGCACACCTTGTTTTTTTTTCATGGATGGTGTAAAGGGATCGTTCATCCAAAAATGTAAATTCTGTCATCGTTAACTCACCTTCATGTTGGTGCAAACCATTATACATTTCTTTACTGATCAGAAGAACCATTGACATCCATAGTAGGATAAAAGAAAACAGGAAGTCAATGGGGATTCTAATCGGATTGGTTACAAACTAGGGATGTGCAATCAAAGGGGTATGCGTCATGGTGAAAATTAAACTATTTTTATTAAAAACACTCAAATAAAACTTAATTTTGAAGAAACTATGACAGAAAAATGAACACATACTAGATTATTAATGAATTTAACGTTTTTAACAGAAACCTTTTACAGGAAATGTCTTGACTGTAAGCCTTATATACAACATAAATGTTTTGTACAACGTGCATGTATGCAAGAATTTAATTAAATGATGTACTTGACAGAAAGTTTAACTCTTGTTGTGGATGTGCACCATAACAGCGTGCTTTAAACCAGTGGTTTTCAAACTGGGGGCCGCGAGATGGTGTCAAGGGGGCCCCAGTTTTATGACATTTTATGAAATACATTAATTTATCATGAAGTTTGTGTAATTAAACTTAAAAAAATAAGGCTACTAACCAAAAGCACTACTTTTTTGTATAATTTAATGGTTTTTTTATTAAAATGTTTTGGAACAGTTTTTTGTCACAAATTTTCTTTGGGGGGCCGCGAATGCACGGTACACAAGGGGGGCCGCACACTGAAAAAGTTTGGGAACCACTGCTTTAAACCACGTTCAGTCAAAGCACGAGCTTTATGACATTGAGCAGCTTTAAGTCTTTTGCTATCATTTTAGCAATTAGCTATGTCGTGTCGTCCTCTGACCTGTTCTCAGTCAAAATGTATTGTTCTTATGGCTCTTTGGTATCCCTTGACATTTGATGTTTAAATATGAAATGATAACCCATTGAACTTGTGACGGCGCTGTACATTTTGCACCTGACCGAGTGTATTTTCGTCTTACCCAAAAGCAAATCCAAAAATCAGGGCATCCTTTTGAATCATAGTGCCTCAGTGATGTGAGTTGTTTTCGGCTTCACAGCGTTGCATGGATCGGGGGGTTGCCGTGGCTCTGGTTTTTTAATCAAGCTTGGTACTGATGTCATACGCCGGTCTGCGCAGCTTAACACAATGTCAAACACAGACCCAGTCTTTACTACCACAGGTGCTTGTAATGCTAACCAGACATCCAAATTCTGCCATAACCACAAAAAAAAACATGCGATTATCATATTCATGATTGATCATCGATTACTCGATTAATCGAGTACTCGTGCCCATCCCTATAAAAACATTCCTCAAAATATTTTCATTTTTGTTCATCAAACGAAGAAATTTATACAGGTTTTTAACAACATGAGAGTAAGTAAATGATCTTACTGAAGTAAAACTATCCCGTTGCGGTGTAAAAGATCATGAGGTCTGTTATTATTAGTACTTTATTAAAGTACTTTTCAAAGTGATATGTGTTAAGTTTGGTGGATTTTGCACAATTCTGAATAAATCCTGCTGTACAATATTAACAAAACACTGCAAAAGTATGAAATAAAACGATAAGTGTTGTGAGGTTTATGGATGACACAATTGCACAATTCTGTCAATGGAACAAGAAAAAATCTGTTTATATTTTACATTCATATGAGATAAGCTCATATGGTGTTTTAAATGGATGTGTAGATATTTTTACCCAAAAGCAGGTCAGAGTTACGGCGATGGATGCAAGAAAATCTAATTCTGTGGCTGTGCCGATATGCCGTTTATCCGACTGTCAGAACGATCATTTCCAGTGATACGGTCTGTTGTATTGTTTGTAATGGCCTGTTTCTGTTCAGCTAAAGAAGGATTATCTGGAGGGTGTCGGGGACACTGTAGATCTGTGTGTGATTGGAGCTTATCTGGGAAAGGGAAAGAGAGCAGGCAGCTATGGAGGATTTTTACTGGCCTGTTACGATGAGGAAAACGAGGAGTTCCAGTCTGTCTGCAAGGTGTGTATGTGTGAGCGTGTTTGTTTAAATTGAAAGCAATTTTGTGCTTTTGTAAAATAACATTCGTTTTTTGTTTTCCCAGATTGGAACGGGCTTTAAAGATGAAGATCTGGAGCAACATTACAATTTCTTGAAGGTACAGCAGTTTTTTGTTTTGTTTGTGGGTGTTTGCTTGGATACGTGTGATGTATGTTAATGTCTTTTTATGCACAATACTTCTCAGGAGCACATTTTACCTAAACCACGTCCGTATTACCGCGTGGACCAATCGGCAGAACCGGACGTTTGGCTGGAGGCGGTGCAAGTGTGGGAGGTGAAATGTGCTGACCTTTCACTGTCGCCGGTCTACAAAGCAGCCATGGGATTGGTCAGTGCACCACGCACATTTTTTGTGTTTTTGTTGACTGGTATGTTCATTCGATCGAGTCATATTTCAGTTTGGGTGGTTATGGTGTCATTCTCTCCTTCACCATCAGGTGGACCCAGAGAAAGGGATTTCGCTCCGTTTTCCACGATTCCTCAGGATCAGAGATGACAAAAAACCAGAAGATGCCACCACAGGTTCACAGGTAAGATGCAAGACACGGAGACGAGTAACAGTTGACACAAATAGATAAACCACCGACCCTGCAAATCCTCCCAGTGGAAATGACTTCAAACAGCTCTGACATGCTCACAAGGAAAAATCCACCAGTCGATAGCAATTACCCGACATGGGGCAGAAATTGTTTTGAAGGCAAATGTCATATGCATAATGTATAGCACGGGAAATGACGTTGTTTGTGCCTTCGTGCATGCGTGTGCTGTAGTTGCACCGGAAGAGTGACATTTTAATGTAGTATTCCTTTTGAAAGTCAAACGTAATGACATTGGTGTAGTTCACAGCGTCATGACACTGTGATTTAGTGGAGCAAGTGGAGTGGATCCGTTAAAGGAAATCCATCTCTTTATGTGCCACGTTGTCTCAACTCACTCCTTCCCCCCTTATTTTCACACTTCCTTGATTTTGCTTTTCTTTTAGTCCTGTCACCCGATGGTTGGAGGCCACACTCTCACAGAGATGATATGAGGCACTTTCTGCTCATACAGAAAACTTTGGTACCTGGTTTCTTTTATTAAATCATTAAATGCGCAAATCCAATATAATTTGTTTTACAAACATTTAGATATTTGGTATTCGGTTACGCTACATTCACACAGGACGTCAGCGTTAACACTAGACAGAGGGCGTGCCTATGATGCGATTGTCATAGTGACACCAGCCAATCACAGGGGACCACAACACAAAAAAGGCAGCTTTTGTTTTGACGGCTAATAGATGCCAGTTTGGTTGCGCTAGTATAGCTCTAGTTTTACCCACCGCAATGATTAATCTTTCCTCTATTTTTATGTTACTTTGTTCTCCGGTCTTACTTAAACGTAATTGGGTAGCGTCTGCACTTGGTTATTAACTCTTTCACCGCCAGCGTTTTTTTAAAAAGTTGCCAGCCAGCGCCAGCGTTTTTCATGATTTTCACAAAAGTTTAATGGCTTCTAGAAAATGTTCTTCTTCCAAATGAAAGAACAGACCCTCTGCTTTCAAAAAAAAAAAACCGTTTCATCTTACCTTTAGTAGTTCTTTTGTAATCAGCTTTTGAATATGGGTAGGTTTCTGCAAAAACACCACATTTTGAGCAAAAAGCTGAGATAATTCCAATTTTGTGACGGACTTTTCATAGAGATCCCATTCAGAGCGATCTTTAAAACAGACACGGACATGCAGCTGCTTGCCATAGGGCAATACTTCCGGTTTTAAAAAGTTGCGGAAGGGCGCCACCTAGTGAATAAAAGCGGTATTGCGGAAAGACGGAAAATCTCGTCATTGGCGGGGAAGCGTTTTCTCTTAATTGACGAGATATCTCGTCAATGGCGGGGAAAGAGTTAACATGAGGTGATCTGATTGGCTGACGCCTTCGTTGGCGCTTGAAAAGTTAGGAAATGTTCAACTTGTTCCGCAAACAATGCCGGCGGATCTGCAATATAGTTCGGCAACACATGACATTACCCATTCAAAGGAAATGAGAAGCGTTAATGCTGACGCCCAGTGTGAATGGAGCTTTATCAAACAAAACCGATGTTATGCAGTCACGCACAACTTTCAGTGCATTACAAAGTATACGTATTTATCATTATTTCTGTTCTTTGGGTTGAACCCACAACCTTTTGCGCTGCTAACGCAATGCACTTTTAAAGTACAAGTTCCCCATTTACCCCGTTTCAAAAGTTTCATCTTTTGGCCTTCAACAATTACAATCATTCATACAATCATTTTCGGATAATCGGTTAAATTTGTATTTAATTGTAAAAAAGTAGTTCTCATTAACTCTTTCCACGCCATTGATGAGTTATCTCATCAATTAAGAGAAAACGCTTCCCTGCCAATGACGAGTTTTTACGGCAATCCACGGCTGTGTCCGAAAACTCTAAATTGCTGCCTTCTGCGGCAGCTTTCCAAGGCAGGAAGGTATCAAGGCATGTCCGAATCCAATGTTAGGTTTACTTCCTGACCCCTGAGATCTTGTCCCACAATTCTATGCGCGTGCGATGTGATTGATCGAGTTAGAAAAAATAAAATGGCGGCCTAGCATGCGGCTGGAGCACAAATTTAGTGCAAATAATTTTTTTAGCCTTATTTTTTAAATATTTAGTTGCATTTCTAGCGATAAATTAGTATTGTAGTTTTAAATATGTGATTACTTATCACAAAGGCGCTCTCTGTTTATATTTCAAACACGCTGCCTTTGAAGTGTGTTCGAAAGCGTTTCTCTTCGCTGCCTTCATGCCTCCGAAGTCATTGCCTCATGAGGCAGCGAGGCTACAAGTTTTCAGACGCAGCCCATACTTCTGCTATTATCCACTAGGTGGCACATCTACCCAAATTGTAAAACACTGAAGCATCCACTTATTTAAAAACAGTAAAAACTCTGTGTATGTTTTGATAATCAGTCTCCATTAGATCGCTAACAAAAGTCCTTTACAAAAAAGCAATTATTTCAGCTTTCTGCTCAAATTTTTGTATTTTTTAAAGGAACCTACCCATATTTAAGAGATGATATAAAGAGAACAAATGAAGATAGGATGAAATGTTTTTTTTTAAAGCAGAGAGTCTGTTCTTTCATTTGATATATTGTATGTTTGTATATTTAAAGAAGAACATTTTCTGAAAGGCATTAAAATTTTGAGAAAATCCAAAAAAATGTAGACTTCAGAAAAAAAGCTGGCAAAGAAAGAGTTAATTTAAATTACTAAAGCATGTTTATCTGTTGTCTGTATCGATACAATTTACAAACTCCCACTTTCAGATGTGACCCTTTATTTAGATTAAACTGATCTTGTATGTTTATGACGATGACCAAATGTAGTTTAGTAAGTTTAAGTTTTTCGTCGAGTTTTCCAGTATTGTTGGATCAGGTCTTTAACACAAATGTCTGTCATAGATTTGCTCTCTGTAAGCATCTCTGCTTTATAAGGCTCGGTTGGCCAGCAGCTGGTGTCAGTAGATTTGCATTTTACTAAGGCATCATAGAACCTCGAAAATCGCTGATTTAAAGTAAGTTCAGTGACAGATAAAAGGCCAAATAGAAGACCGCTGATCTAACACAAGCCAGACTCACCAGCTCCAAGACGCATACTGGCTCCATGCATTCATTTTGAATGTAGGATTTTGTAAAGTGAAAGCCAGTGGTCTCCTCAAAATGGCAATGTCAAATAGTGCTACTTGGTGAAATGTGTAATTGTGCAGTAGATATCCATATTGCATTTATGCCTGCATGGTATTGTAACGTTTTTATCATTAACAAAAAGTTTTACATTCATTTTACAGATCATTGTCTATGGCTTGTGTGATGTCATCATAATTACATCTATTTGTCAGGATTTACTTTAATCTGAATTTAAAGCATCAAAGTCTCTCTCTCTCTCTCTCTCTCTCTCTCTCTCTCTCTCTCTCTCTCAGATTGCTGATCTCTACAAGAAACAGCAACAGATTCAAAATCAGGGTGACAAACCTGACCTGGAGGACTACTATTGAATCCTCTCTGATTGGTTTCTGTTGTCCTTATTCCGAATGGCCCGTGGATCGTTTCAATACTTGGTTGCCTATTAAAATGTGCCCATTACAATTTTTTAATACTGTGATATTGTAAGATTTGATAAAAATTGAACTAATAATGTAAATAGTCTTTCAAATAATTGATAGAGCTTAAATAAACACTTGCTTTTCACAAAATCAGTCTTGTGATATTTGTTCCAGATGTCCTTGTGTATGTCTTTGTCTTATGTTTCTGAGTAAGTTTCATATAAAATATACTATGGTAATACAGTAAGTTAGTTTTCGTAAACCATTGTCTGCAAGTTACTTTTTCAAAAAAGTAATGCAAATTACTTTTTTAGTTTAATTTGATAAAAAAAAAAATTTTACTGAATTAAACTAAACATAGTCACATTATGCACTCAATGCTTACGCCTGTGTGGGAACAGTTTGAATCAGAGAGATGGCAAGCCAGAGCTCGAATTTTTTTTGATGAAATATGCAATTTCTGAATGCAGAACTTTTCAGTCATAAAACACCTGCAAGGCCTGAAAGACATCAAGCCTCAGTCAAGAAAAAGTAACGCAAAAAGTAACTAAAAGGTAATGTAAGCATTACTTTCCATGAAAAGTAACTAAGTAAAGCAATTAAGGAAATAAATCCCAAAAACCTTTTTGGGAGTAACTTAATACTGTAATGCATTAATTTTAAAACAGTCCCTCCAGAAAAACGTGATTATGCGATCACATGATTCAATGCATAATCAGTCAAAGTCCACATATTTGTGTGGGGGACACATTTTTTCAAATTTGCAGCATAATTCGCATATTTTCGTAGCAAAAATAACATATATTTTAGCAGATTTTTTTTTTTTGCATTTACCTCACACAAGCGCAGTCATGTCCCCTGTTGCCATGGGAACATTGTAAAGTGACGTGATTAGGTGATGTGAACATCATTGAAAAGCTGCTAAATCTGCAAACAGTTTTTGCAAGTTCCCACAGTTTTTGCAAATTCACGCAATTTTTGCAAGTTCCCGCAATTTCATCGCATTTAAAAAAAAAACGTGCCGCAAGATCAAGGATTTTTGCCTGTAACAATCACAAAAAAATACGTGTTTTTCTGGAAGGAAACACTTTCCTCAACACTGCTCAGATGTTTGAAGGGGACAGATGTTGACAGATGACAGCTGTTTCAATTTGAACAAACCACCATTATGGTGATCAGTGTTTGCATTTCATCAGCTTATTTGAATTTACAGTGACACACCCAAAAATGGCACCTATAAGGTGACAATTTTAACATGCTATGATAAATTGTGTATGGGTTATTTTTAGCTAAAACTTTTCACATACACACTCTGGGGACACTGAAGACCTCTTTTACATGTTTAAAAAAGTCATAAAAGTACCCCTTAAAGTTATAAAAGTTACATTTTCACATTATTTAGGATGATTTTATGTAGAAAACACTAAATCAAAAATAACGACTTGCTAGGTTTTCATCGACTGGATAACATTTATGGAATCAGTTTAGTTCTCTGTGTGTCTAGACTCCTGATCATGTGTGTGTATTCATGCTAAAGTGTGTGTGTGTGTTTAGAGTAGTGGCTTTGTGATGAATTGGGTAACTATTCTATTGTCAGTGGCTGAAGATGGAAAATTAAATTATCCAGCTCTTTCTCTCTCCACCAGCTTTTGTACTCTTCGTTTTCATGCGTTCCTTTCAAAGATTTTTCTTTCTTTTCCTCGCTGCTCTCTCTTTTTCTCTGAAATGAGCCTGGCAGGTTTTGACACTGTGCTTCTGTCAGAGTTAAGACTGTAAAGAGAATTTTAAAGTGTTTGCTATGGCAGTCTTCATACCAGAGCCTTTACCAGCATGCAGGGCTTAGATTAAAGCATTGAACTGAATGAATACAAATGTAATAAATTCGTAATTAATACGGTATTAATTATTCAGCCGAGCCCATGAGCTGAATTTGGTTGGTTAATTTAGATTGCAGATGTAAGTTGTTTTCTTGAGCTTGAAGCGTTCAGCTGAATGTTCTCCTTTCAATCAGAAGTCAATTTCGTAAACACATTTTTCATGAAATCTTTGGAACTAAGTCGATCTAGTCCTAATATTAATATATGCGCATAAGCATGCCATGCTTTCATAGACACCCAAAAATGGGTTTAGCTATTTCAATAATTTAAATAAGACATTTTTATTAATGCAGCAAAACAATGACATTCGTGCCTACAACTACAGTAAAAGTGAGCGACGCCCCATTGCTTAATATCAATGAATGAACTCATTGTGTTTCTCTAGAAAATGTTGCTTATTTTCAACCCAGCGTTGGGTCAAAAAGGGCCAAACCCAGCTGTTGGGTTAAATTAACCCAGGAATGTATATTCGACCGAAAAATGGGTTAAAACAACCTAGCATAGGTTGAATTACAGGGTTCCCACGGGTCCTTGAAATCCTTGAAAGTTTGTGAATCTGGGGATAAAAAATTCAAGGCCCTTGGAAGTTTTTGAAAATATACATACATAGATACAGGTCATTGAAAGTGCTTGAATCTATTTTATGCAAGAAATTTTTTGGGAAAAAAATCCATATTCCGTGTGTAGTGTAGGATAATATCATAAAATTCTAGACTTTTTAAGCACACGTGCTCAGCTGTTCGCTTTAAATGCTTATATCTTCTGTATGCGAATGTTGATTCATACCAAAATGTTTTTTTGCATAGTTGTGTTTGACACGTCTCGGGTTACGCATGTAACTGTTGTTTCCTGAGAAGGGAACGGGACGCTGCGTCTCCCTTGCCATACTTCCTGCGTCCCTGTAACGCCGTCTTTGGCAATATTTCAGATAGCGATATACTTCCTGGCTCCCGCGTCACCCTGTCTTTGTCATTACGCCTCACCATTAGTTGAATTTGATATACACATTCAGACGCACTTACCCCTGGAGGCGTCCCCAAAGTGTCACCGCAGTGACCCAGCATGAGTTCCCTCGAAAGGGAACTGTACAAATGTATATTAAAAGGTAACCTTGCTCTAACTTGAAATGTGTCCCCTCATTTTGTCCTTGAATTTGAAGTTATTGGACCTAGAAAGTCCTTGAACGGTCCTTGAATTCGAAGTTAACTAAGGTGTGTGTTGCGGCAAACCGCCCGTCACCCCGCCTTCCCTGATTAGACATCAGGTGCAACTAATTTCGCGTGCCCAGACCCGATAACAATGCACTGTTTCTATCATTTGGTATGCACCTGAGCTGACACTACAGCGGACTGCAGTGCTAGCTCAAAGGAAAACTTGAGCGAGTATTAGAGCCTGATACCTGTTTTAAAGACTGTGCGGGATTGGGTACTTACCATAAAACTCCGAAGAGACAGCCGGTAAGCTCTGAAGCTTTGTTTGTTTAAGAGACGCTGTACTTTGTTGCTGTTGCTGCTACCAGCGTGTGAGTGTAGCATTCAATGACGCTCTGTAAATGACGTCATTATTCTTGTAGCGCATATTTAGCTTATGAGGTGTTTGTTTGCGTAGTATGATAAGTTGTGTTTATTTGTATTATTCTTTGTTTAGCAAATTTAGGGTTTGTTAACATTTATTAGGATTTAATTTATTTAGTCAGCTTAATTTACTGAGTTTAATTTACTTTCATGCTTTGGTTAAGTACTTTAGAGTATTATAAAACTGTTAAAATCCATTTGACATTTAAATAAATCAAATTAGTAAATTAGTAGTATTGACTGTATTTACTAAATATTGTTTAATTATAAAAATAGAAGGTCCTTAATAATTATGGTTAAAAGCATGGGTTATTTCACAGCCTTTATTTTAAATCCGGTTAGTTAAAACATACAATACAATAAGTAAAAGCTACTGACATCTGATGGTTAAATATAAAGTCAATGATATTGAATGTACTCTTGTTATTGGGCTGTGCAATATACTATGGTTTGGGTTTGATGTAATGTTTGGGTTAAAATGGTTTATTGACTTAAGTACTGAATCATGTAATACGGTTATGTGTATGTATTCTGGTTAAATGTAATAATTGCTATTAAGTCATGGTAACACTGCAAATTAATGTATTTTATTGGTTTCCTTGTGTTTACTATATTGTATGTTTCTGTCTTTTTAAAGGTTTTTCACCTAGAAAGCTTAATGTAGCTTTGGTCTGTGTTAAATAATCCAGAAAAATAAATGAATGGAAAAGTTTCACAAAGGCCTAATCATTGAGTGGAATCCAGATTATATCTTCAAAATTAGTGAGAACCTAACTCCTTCAAGTGTGGGAAAGCGTACAGTCAGAGAATACACTTGACAGTGAAAAACCGCCAGGACTGGAGAACTTTAAAACTCACCTGGAGGCCTGGAAAAAGTAAATTGCTGTGGTGTTATCCTAAAGTGTGCATCATTATTCCGGTGTTCCAACCAGAAGGTATGGCGGAAGCAAAGTCGTTGGAGCAGCTTAAAGCTGAAAGAACCAGCGCAAAAAGATTCTTCTCTCGACTCTCCAATTTCATTTCCAGAACTTTTATGGACATGTCCGAGGAAGAGCTCAGAGAAAGCTTAAATAATCTTTCACTACAAGCCACAAAAGTCATAGAGGCAAATGAGGATGTGGAGGCTGCTTTCATTGCTAAGGGAGAGACTGAGAATGCTGCAGAAGATGAGCCAGCATTGAGTTCGCAACAAAGGGCTGATCTAGTGAAGACAGCAAAAGAATGTGAGCAGAAACTAAAGGAGGGAAGAGATCTAATTTCAGAGACTCTCTGGGCCAAATTTGGAGATGCTCGAATGTCCCTAGCTTTCCAAGTGGCAGAAGCGGAGTGTGACCGTGTATCTCTGGCTCAGTTAAGTGCAAACCTGGAAGCTTATGATTTTATGCTGAGCCACCTGGAAGGATTGGTAAAAGCTGCAAGAGAAGCATATGCCCGTTGGAATCGTTGGGCTCCACCTGCTGAACAAAAAGACTTTCAAAGCCGTCTGATGAAGCTTGAGGTATGTCTCCCTAAACTAGTTTCCAAAAAGGCGGAGTTAATTCAGGCAAAAATCGAACAGAACTCTGAGAGAGGAGCAGTTACAGCCCACGCTTCTTTAATGCCAGCTATCAAGTTGAAGCCCACATCCCTACCTAGGTTTACAGGAAGTAAACGTGACTTTCATCGTTGGCGGAAGGAGTGGGAAGCCCTGCAGAAACAAGGGGATCCAACTGGATCAAAAGAGGTGAAGAAGTTTCAATTGCTGGATAGTCTTGAAGATAGAGTGACAAGAGAGCTTCGACTTATAAGCTATAGTACAGCAGAAGAAATATTCCGCGTCCTCGAGAACCGCTTTGGAAACAGAACTGCTATCGCCCTTGAAATTGTGGAAGAGTTGCAAGCAATGCCACCGGTGAGAGGTCATCAAGCTAGGAAAATAGTGGAGCTGATTCAAACAGTGGAAAAAGCCCTGCAAGACCTAAGTGAGCTTGGAGACACTGGAGCCATGAAGAATCCCCTGGTGACAAAATCCATTGAGAGCAAACTCCCAGAGTCACTAAAAAAGGAATGGCTGGTTTACGCTGCTAATATTGCTGTTGCACCACACACACGTTTCGACAGGCTTCTTGAGTTCCTCAAAGAGCAGGAGGGAATCTATGAGCAGCTGGAGCAGCTAAGAGAAGATGAACCCAGTAGGAAGGAGACCAGGTCTGATCCAAAGCATGCCAGGACAAGAGCCACCAAGTTGAGTAGTGATCCAACATGTTGTATTGTCTGTGGAGACAGCAAACACAAGAAGAAGCTGTATTTCTGTAAGAAATTTAAGACCCTGAAACCTTCAGAAAGGAAGGATGCAGTAAGAAGGCTTCGAGCATGCAAAAGATGTCTAGAAATCCATGATGATGGTGCATATTGCAAAACCACTTACTTGTGCAGAAATGTGGAGTGCAAAGACCAAAAAATCCCTGAGCACCACTACTACCTGTGTCCACATGCTGAAACCAAGAGTACACCTCAGAACAGAATAAAATCTGGTTTAATGGGAAGCGGAGACACAAAATGCACAGAATCCCAAGAGGAGTTTCTCTCCAAGCTGTCACCTGAGTTGGCGCAGCAATGTCGAGATGCATTCTGCAATTCAGCATCCAGGACCCTCAATTCCATGGTGAGTGAGCAGGGGCTGTTAGCTGAAAGTGGTTTACGAGAATTCCCAGTCATCATGATGTTACTACAAGTAGTGGCCAACGCTGGACAAAAAGTTGGAACTCTAATTGATCTAGCCTCAGACACAAATTACATCACTCATAAAGCTGCTAATGAATTAAACCTTCGAAGCGAAGACGTCACATTGGTGGTTCATGGAGTTGGCGGGATGAAGGTGTCAGTCGAAACCAAGCGCTATCTGTTAAAGATCAAAGTTAGTACCCCTAGAGGTACTCTCAAGTCACACCAGTTAGTGTGCTATGGACTCGACAGTATTGCAGAGATCCATCGGCATGTGACAGCCAAGAAGCTGCAAAGAATATTCCCGGAAGTTCCACTGCATGAATTGGTGAGACCGAAAGAAATTCAACTTCTTATAAGTCACAAGGAAGGACAGCTGGTGCCCCAGAGAATTCGTGCAGTTGGAGATCTCGTCCTCTGGGATGGTCCTCTGGGAAGAACGATAGGAGGTACTCACCCTGACCTTTTTGAAGAGCTTGATGTGACTGCACACATGTCAAAAACTCATTTTGCACGCTCAATGAGAACTGCGGCAGTAAAGTATGAAGAACTCATCTGTAAAATTACACCTACTCATCAGTCTTTTGTGTATCCTGCCACCCAGTCTAGCACCGCATCCCTCAAGCGAGACTTCCTGGAATGGTGGAAGTGGGACAGTATCGGTGCTGCTTGTGAGCCTAGTTGTGGAGGTTGTCGCTGCGGAAATTGCCCACCAGGGGGCAAGGAAATGACACTCGCTGAAGAAAGAGAAGCAGAAATGGTGAAAAATGGCTTAACATATGTGAATGGAGACAAGCACTGTGAGGAACCACATTGGCATGCTAAGTACCCGTGGACGGAGGATCCAGTTTCCTTACCAAACAACAAAAGGGCTGTCGAAGCAACATTCCTCAGGACAGAAAAACAGCTGGCAAAGGAACCAAAATGGAAAGCTGCCTACATGGCACAAGTGCATGAGATGGTCCATCGTAAAGCTGCAGTAAAGTTGTCCAGAAAGGTGATTGAGAGCTGGACTGGGCCAGTATGGTATATCAGTCACTTAATTGCTCCAAACCCTCACTCTGTTACAACCCCAGTAAGGCTCGTTTGGAACAGCAGCCAAAAATTTAGAGGCCTGAGCTTAAATGACTTGCTGATTAAGGGTCCCGATGTACTCAACCCCATTCGTGGTGTCCTATTAAGATTCAGAGCTGGAGTTTTTGCTGCACTGGGCGACATACGGAAAATGTACAATTCCGTCTGGCTGGAAGATCGAGAAGTACATCTGCACAGATTCCTCTGGCGCGATTCTGAAGAGGATGAAATTGAAGAATACGCCATAACAAGGGTAAACATTGGGGACAAACCAGCAGGTTGCATTGCTCAACTGGCCATGCGAGCGACTGCAGACCTCCCCATATTCAATCACCTCAAGGAGGAGAGACGTGTACTGCAAGAGGATGCTTATGTCGATGACATCCTGACTTCCAACAACAACATGGATCAACTGAAAGTCATTACGTCTAATGTCGAGCAAATCCTAAAAGCTGGGGGATTTTACGTTAAGCCCTGGGTCTATTCGGATCAAAGTGGGAGGAAAGAGCCTAGAGACAGTGGGAAAATTGAGCCAAAGTCTATGATCTTACCAAATCAGCTGACAGAAGATGACAATAAAGCTCTTGGCCTTGGATACACAGTACAAGATGATAAGCTTCATGTCATGATTGCAGTAAATTTCTCAAAGAAAAAGAGGAAAATGAGACTTGGACAAGATTTATTAAAAGAACAAGTGAGATTACAAGCACCAAATCCACTTACAAGGCGAGAGCTTCTAAGTCAAGTCTCAGGGCTGTATGATCCAATAGGCCTGGTGACTCCTGCCAAGCAAAAAGGTGTAATATTGGTAAGAAGAGCCTTCCAAGAGGCCAAAGTCAACTACGGCCCAACCAAGGATACTTGGGATGCAGCTTTGTCAGAAGGGCTTCGGGAGGATGCAATTAAGCTTTTGGAAGAGTATGCTGAACTGGGAGAAATAAAATTCATCAGACCCTTGACACCAGCTGATGCTGTTACTACTGAACCCTTTGGTGTCACCTTCTCTGATGGCAGTGAACACGCGTATGGGGCAGTGTTGTATCTTCGTTGGAGCTGTTATCAGGGCATAACTGTGAGGCTTGTGGAATCCAAGGCTAAATTGACCCCCCTCGACTACAAGGGTGACGCCGTAAAAGCGGAGGTGTGTGGAGCTGTCTTTGCTGCCCGGCTGAAAAAGTATTTCCAAAAGCATTGCAGGATTCAAGTTGAAAGGTGGTACCATTTGGTTGATAGTCAGACTGTCCTAGGAGCAATACAACGTGAAAGCTATGGTTATCAAACCTTCTTCGCAAATCGAATCGGCGAAATTCAAAGCAGCACCAACGTCCAGGATTGGTGGTGGGTTCCGGGGCCAAAGAACATTGCGGACATCATAACGAGAGGAGCTGGCCCTAAAGATTTGGGTGAAGACTCTGAGTGGCAGTCAGGTCCAAAATTCCTCAGTCTACCAGTGAATGAGTGGCCAATTAAGTCTGCTAAAGATGTTGCAATGGCAGCCAGAGAGAACATCACCAAGATCCAGAAGAAGGTGTTTGTAGCCGCAGTTACGAGAGCTCAGTCAAAGAAACAAGAGCTGGACCTGAGTTCAATCCAGATGGAGTCAAGAAGACCACCTGATGAAACAGCAGTTCAAAAATTAATTGACATGAAGAGATTTAGCAATCTAACAAGACTGATTAAGACGGTAGCACTGGTTTGGAGAGCTGCAAAGAAGTTCCTCCAAAATAAGGCATTGGATAATCTAAAGTGGGAGGCAGTATCAACTGCTGGTGTTATTACTCTCAGGGAAAGAGAAGATGCTTTCAGGGACCTCTGTTTGGCAGTGCAAAAAGGTGTGATTTTCTCAAACACCACAATAGATCGGCTGGTTGTCTACACAGACCTGGCAACTGGACTTCTGGTGTGCGGCGGCAGAGTTCAAGTATTTCATGAGGACCTCAAGACTGTTCCCCTCTTGCCCTTTGATGCCTGGATCGCAACTCTTTTAGCTCGTGAAGCTCATGAAGAAGGACATGATGGAGTGGCAGGCACCTTTTTAAGGATGAGAAGGAAAGCATGGGTTTTGAGGGGAAGAAGAGTTGCTCAAAAAGCTGTCGACCAATGCATCTTCTGCAAAAAAGCAAAAGCCAGAGCATGCCAACAAATAATGGGGAACTTACCTGAGGAGAGAATGAGACCTGCTGCACCATTCGAGTTCACTGCCGTCGATCTTTTTGGACCCTACCAAGTAAGGGATGATGTTAAGAGAAGGGTGTCAATGAAAGTCTGGGGAGTCGTCTTTTGTTGTATGGCAAGTAGAGCCATTCATGCAGAGATTGCAAATTCTTTATCCTCGGAGAGTTTCCTATTAGCATATCAAAGGTTCACTGCAGTCAGAGGTCATCCCCGCAAGATCTGGTCAGACCCAGGAACAAATTTCATTGGCGCAAAACCCGTATTAGAAGATTTGTATGCTTTTCTGGAAAGTCAAGACAAAGCAACTTTGGAGGAGTATGCAGTTAGGAATGGAACACAGTTTAACTGGAAAGTGCATCCAGCAGATTCACCGCACCGAAATGGTGCTGCAGAAGCAGCAGTGCGCATTACCAAGAGAGCACTTCAAAGTCTGGAGAAGGGGTCGAATCTTACCTTCAGTGAGTTTTTAACAACAATCCAACTAGCAGCCAATCTCGCAAACGAACGTCCAATTGATGCAAGAGTTCAAAGCCGCGAGGGCTGCATTCAATATGTCACGCCAAATGCACTACTGCTTGGTCGAGCCACACAGACAGGGGACTACAAGACATTTGACTTTGCCAGTTACCCGTATAAAAGGTTGCGAGAGATACATACCCAAGTCAATTGCTTCTGGAGATCATGGAGTCAACTTGCTGGTCCAAACCTGTTCGTGAGGAATAAGTGGCATACAGCAGAAAGAAATGTCGCCGTTGGAGACATCGTGTGGCTATGTGACCAAAATGCACTAAGAGGGCAGTTCAAGCTCGGAAGAGTCATTAATGTAAACTCTGATCCAAGAGGCATCGTAAGGGATGTAAATGTTCAAATTTCTCCAAGTTACTGTGTCCCTGTCCAAAAGTCAAAAGTTAAAGAATCTGCATTTTGTGACAGGATGAGGATCTGTCAAGGTACTGTGCTGCACAGAGACGTTAGACGCCTTGTTGTTCTTCTCCCGGTTGAAGAGCTAAAAAAGGAGTAAAGGTAATGACGGCACGGTTGCTATGCTGTGCGATCTTCCGAGGGGACTACGAAAGATCGAGTGGGAGGTGTTGCGGCAAACCGCCCGTCACCCTGCCTTCCCTGATTAGACATCAGGTGCAACTAATTTCGCGTGCCCAGACCCGATAACAATGCACTGTTTCTATCATTTGGTATGCACCTGAGCTGACACTACAGCGGACTGCAGTGCTAGCTCAAAGGAAAACTTGAGCGAGTATTAGAGCCTGATACCTGTTTTAAAGACTGTGCGGGATTGGGTACTTACCATAAAACTCCGAAGAGACAGCCGGTAAGCTCTGAAGCTTTGTTTGTTTAAGAGACGCTGTACTTTGTTGCTGTTGCTGCTACCAGCGTGTGAGTGTAGCATTCAATGACGCTCTGTAAATGACGTCATTATTCTTGTAGCGCATATTTAGCTTATGAGGTGTTTGTTTGCGTAGTATGATAAGTTGTGTTTATTTGTATTATTCTTTGTTTAGCAAATTTAGGGTTTGTTAACATTTATTAGGATTTAATTTATTTAGTCAGCTTAATTTACTGAGTTTAATTTACTTTCATGCTTTGGTTAAGTACTTTAGAGTATTATAAAACTGTTAAAATCCATTTGACATTTAAATAAATCAAATTAGTAAATTAGTAGTATTGACTGTATTTACTAAATATTGTTTAATTATAAAAATAGAAGGTCCTTAATAATTATGGTTAAAAGCATGGGTTATTTCACAGCCTTTATTTTAAATCCGGTTAGTTAAAACATACAATACAATAAGTAAAAGCTACTGACATCTGATGGTTAAATATAAAGTCAATGATATTGAATGTACTCTTGTTATTGGGCTGTGCAATATACTATGGTTTGGGTTTGATGTAATGTTTGGGTTAAAATGGTTTATTGACTTAAGTACTGAATCATGTAATACGGTTATGTGTATGTATTCTGGTTAAATGTAATAATTGCTATTAAGTCATGGTAACACTGCAAATTAATGTATTTTATTGGTTTCCTTGTGTTTACTATATTGTATGTTTCTGTCTTTTTAAAGGTTTTTCACCTAGAAAGCTTAATGTAGCTTTGGTCTGTGTTAAATAATCCAGAAAAATAAATGAATGGAAAAGTTTCACAAAGGCCTAATCATTGAGTGGAATCCAGATTATATCTTCAAAATTAGTGAGAACCTAACTCCTTCAAGTGTGGGAAAGCGTACAGTCAGAGAATACACTTGACAGTGTGGGAACCCTGAGGCTAATTTTTTAATGCTTTAAGAATGTATGTTGGTTGTGTGAATGTTACATTTTAGCATTTTCAACTCTTATAAAATATATTGCTGTAGAAAACAGGTTTAGATGTTGGTTTTGTTTCATTTAAGTCACCATTATGGTGATCCGTGTTTGTTTTAGGATTCTCTGAGCTTGCTAGCTTTTCCTCTGGCTGCTACAACTTATTCTTTAAAACACGTTTGTGGTGGTAAAAAGCAGCCAATAATGTAATAATCAGAGGTGGTTCGTATCTGATGTTTAAGATCATCATCTAGTGAGTTGATTTATGCATTCACTGTTTGATCAACCAAAAGTATCTTTTTTTTGTTAATGATGTGATACTACAGTAGGAGATCCAGCACTCTCATATCGGTTTATAAGACAATTTGCACATAAAACGAAACCACTGATGAATCTCAACAATGACCTGAAATGTAAAGCTTCATGCTGCAATGCATGCTGGGTATCAACAAATTTTAAATCACATCCAGGATTCCCAACATGCACTGCGGTGTGAATAAATAACCTTTTTTTTTTACTATTTTCTTTATCACCATTACTTTCTACAGTTTGGGGGGTTCATCTATTTTTGACCCAATTTTTTTTAAAATGCGCGTCTTAGCCGAAATGTGCCTTTTAATGCATGCCAAAAACATTCATTCCTAAATTATCCTCTTATTACAGATTCCAGTTTTCTTTTCCTCAAATGTTGAAATGTGTGCAAGGATTCACTCCCATTGAGAGACAAGAACATCAGTATGAAAGTCGTGCATTGCTGCAATGCATCCCAAAGGTGTTTAGTGGGATTCAGATTTGGGCTTTGTGCACTCCCGTTCTTCTACACCAGAACCGGTAAACCATTCATTTTTAAGTCTCTACTTTTCCGCACAAGAGTATTGCTTGCTTAAACAAAGAACTTGCGACATAGTTGCATGCAATTCTCAAGGGCATCATTTTACACTCTAACTTTAAGATTTATCACCGTAAATATGAAAATTATTATGAAATAATTATTATTGTGTTATTATGAAAAGAAAACTAGGATATGTGAATGTGTTTATGTTCCTACACGAGTAAAGCCACAATATCTGTGTAAGAGCCTTCAAAGGTCTTTTTAGCCGAATCTGTGTTTCCTCAGGGTAAATAAGCCGCTGGCTACCCAAAGGACCAAATGTGTATTATCCACCACTACTAACAGACTCAAACACACCCCATGTGTGTTTGAAATGGTGAAACGAGACCCGCTTTCTTTCGACGGGGGAAGAGAGAAACGAACGACAGCGGGACGACTCTGAAATTTGTCTCTCTCCTTCCAATTCTTCACTCCTACTCTCGGACAGGGTCCCGCGGCACAATAACTCATCTTTGAGGCCGAACAATGGCTTTCTTCTCCATCTTGTGCTCCTCCTCTGCATCTCTTCATCTCTCTCTCCCTGCATCTCTTGTTTTGGAGCTCCCAGTGACATCCCTGCCATGTGAGAACAAGAGCCGAGGGTCGAATGGAGGGAGGAGAAGACAGATCGCTCCTTTGTCCTGATGCAACTCTGCTGAATGTCAGCTCTGTTGCCATTAGGCGTGTGTGTGTGTGTGTGTGTGTTTTGCAGCAGCCTAGGGTTTGATTTTGATGATGTCAGACAGTTTTGAGAGGTCCTTTGCTGTTGTGTGTGTGTTTGGTGACATAGACCTAATGTCAACAAATACAATATATATGTGTAGTGGTTTGCTGCTTTTAGCTATACCCATGTTTGTTTGGTGTGTTTGTGCACAGTAGCACAGTCTGTGAGTCTTCTGGTGGTTTCTAAAAATACTGAGCATTTGTTTCAACACATCTACCGAGAATGTGTGTATGGGTGTGTTTGTGTAACTGTATTGTATTACGCTTGGTATTTTTTCTCCTGGTGTGATTCCAAGCAGGCCAAACGATTGCTTAGTTAATACCGTAATACTGAAGTCAGATCTCTCCAGCTTTTTATTTCTAGATGGTCATTTTGTAAACGAGTTATGGTGACTAGTATATATGACCCTGGACCACATAAGGGTCATTCTTTTGAGATTTATTCATCATTTGAATAAATTAGTGTGTCAATGATGTATGGTTTGTTAGGATAGGACAATATTTGGCATAGATACAACTATTTGAAAATCTGAGACTTTAAATATTAAGAATAATTATTGCACCCATACAGTGTATTGTTGGGTATTGCTACAACTATACCAGTGTGACATAAGACATAAGGTTTTGTGGTCCAGGGTCATATATGGCCTTAAAATAGTATGTTTTTTATTTTGGCATCCTTAAACAGATTTTGAAAGAAATTGACCTTCAAGATGATCCGTTTCCTGGGAATCAAACTGATTTTGTCTTGGCTAGTGTATCACCATGATCTTTAATTCGACTAACTGAGCATTATAGAACTGTAATGATACCAATGTCAGCTTTGCTGAAGTATTGTTAGGGGTCTTGCTTTTTAGTTGGCTTTGCTGAAGAGTTTTGACAGTTTGTAGTGTTAAATTTGGAGGGTTTTGCAATAAGCCTGGATTTGAAAGTGGAAGTAAGGGTTAGGGTTGTCTTAAAACAAGAAAAAAGGTTGTATCAGTCATTTTTTTACACATACAGTCTTTACTGGTAAATTAAATTGCAGTTAACAGATTGTAGTGCTGCTAATTTACCAGTAAGAGAAGTTGTAAGATTACCAGTAATTTACTGCTAAGCCATATGTCTGAATTGAGAATATTTTTATAATGTTGATTGAAGGAAAACGGCACCGTTTTTCAATATTTTACTATGTTCTTACCTCAACTTAGACGAAGGAATACATACCTTCCTTTTTTAATGCATGCACTTAATCTTTGTACAGCGTGTCGTGAATGTGTTAGCATTTAGCCTAGCCCCATTCATTAATTAGGATCCAAACAGGGATGAATTTAGAAGCCACCAAACACTTCCACGTTTTCCCTATTTAAAGACTCTTGTATGATTGGTTACACGAGTAAGTTTGGTGGCACAAAATAAAATGTGGCGATTTTTTTTAAGCAGTTATAAATGAGAACTATATTGTATGGTGCAAGAGCACTTAGTTTGCAGCACTTCAACCTCGGTGCGAAGTAACAGCATCACTCCTGACTACTCCCCATCTCGCTCAAACTTCCCTCAATATTACTGTGCTCCTCCAGATTCACAAATACTTTGTAAATGGCAAATTTGTGCGTATATTTATAAATTCCAATCCTTTGTAAACAGCGCGCATGGACTCTTAATAATCTACGCACTACAGCTACGCAAATTATGTATCTAGGAAGGCTGTAGTCCTCTGGACTCCATTCTCTGGTTTGGCTGTGATTGGATGGCTTTGTAAAAAAGGACAGTGACGAGTTCTCTGTTTTTCCCAAAGTTAAGAGTAAATAAATCATAGTTCATCAGAATGTCTAATTAGTTTGTCTAAAAGGATACAGAACGTTTTAAAGAGCACCAATGGTCCGATTCACAATTTTACAACTCCTTTGGTGTGTAAGTGTGTATTATATGTTAATGATATGCAAAAGGTACAAACCCCAAAGTAAACGATGACGCGAGTTATCGTTTCCAGCGTAAATCTCTTTTCTTGGATTACAACAAACACACAGATTGTAGGCAATGGTTTGCTTCCTGGGATTGGTGATGTAGACAAGACCGACATTATCATAATTCCTCCCGCTTCAGACTCACAGCCCGTAAGTTAAACTCCTGCAGTATTGCATTGTGACTGAATCTTTCAAACATGGTAAGGAGCGTCACGTTTCCGGCTGACATCAGAGGTATTCAGGCCAATCAGAACGTACAGATTAGCTGGCCAATCAGGGACACAGCGCTTTTCAAATCAATGAGCTTTGTACAAAATCAGAGGGTTTGAGAAAAGCAGTATATCTGGAGCTACAAAAATGTACAGTATGTGAAAAATAATGTGTTTTTTAAACCATAAACCACGCAAACACATTGTATTATACCAAATACACAAAATAACGTTGTTTTTAGCAATAAAATAGGTGCACTTTTAGGCACCATTTCCACATGGTGTGGAGCAGGTGTAAATTTCTTTCAAACCAACCAACATTTTGAAAATACGAACATTTTCATGAATTCAGAAATTTAAGCCAAAATGTCTTTATGAACGATTTACACAAAAATTCGTTCTGCTTGTGTTTCATAAATGAGACCCCATTATCTGTGAAGCCTGTGTGTAAACATTACTGCTGTTCAGGACGCAGGTTGCGACTCAGTTCAGTTTTGTTGCAGTCATCTAATACAATGTTCGGTCACGAGCAACTGCGTGATTGTCAGTGTTGCCACAGCGAAAACCACAAAATACGGAAAATTGTGTAAAGTTAAAGGCTCAACGACTTAAAGGTGAGGTGCATTATCTCTGAAAGCCAGTGTTGATTTTTAAAAAAACATAAACAAACACGCCCCTACCCCAGTAGAATCTGGATCTTCTTTTGATAGACCCGCCCCTCACACATACGCAACCCAGGCAACGATGTTGGTTGTAGACACGCCCCTTACTGCTGATTGGCTACAAGTGTGTTTTGGTATTTGGCCCGACTCCCTTTTCCAAAGTGTTTTTAAAAAAATCATGCACCCCACCTTTAAGTGAGGTTATGTTCAGTTTATGATAATAACTTTGCTACACTTTCAACCCAGCATTGGATAGAAAGAGACGAAAAAGTCTAAACATTTTATAGGTTAATTTAACCCAACAGCTGGGTTTGTCACTTTCTGACCCAACACTGGGTTGAAATAACCCAGCATTTTTTACAGTGTGTATTCTTAGAAATGTTCCAACGTTTCTTTTTCTGAAAGACATTTTTTCAGTGATAACAATCGCAGCTCTGTGGGCTCCAGTCAAATTGAAAAACACATTTTTTCCTCAGTTATTTTCAAAGGTTCTTTCTGCAGCACACACAGCGGCAATGAAATTATTAAAAAAATCTTTTTTACATTATTGCACTCCTAACCTGTTTTCAATCGCACATTTTGCATTTTTCCCATCTATGGGTCATTCACACACTCACATCTCTTATCTCTACTTAATTTTTTCTCTTTACAGGTTTCTCTCCAGATGTCGGTCTTTCCATTTGCTCGTTCTACAGCTGTCACTCAAGACCGTGTGTTTCTCATTTGGGATTCAGCCGATGGTGCATTTTGATTGGTCCTGCTGTCAATGTCGAACCCAATGTCAACAGGGCGGTCATGCTCTGTGATTTTCATCCGCATGCAACAAACATGCTTTGCCTAATGTGCTCCCATCAGTGTAATTCCTTTTTGGATTGTCTTCTTTTAAATTCTGTTTATTCTTTTGTATCTTCGACCCTTTAAGGATTTGAATATCTGTCATTGCTAATCTGGCACATTTGCAGAAATGTCTAATAAGGTCCACTGTCTCTGTAGACCTAAACCAAGTGAAGGAGGAGAGAAGGATTTGTAACCCTAGAAACATGTGGTAATGTGATTTTGGAGCAGTGGTTTATTCTTGGCATTGGGTGAAGCTGACTGGACTTTGGGCAACATTAAATGTAATCTTTGACCACAAAACCAGGCCATTTTTTTGAAAATGGAGATTTATATATCATCTGAAAGCTGAATAATAAGGTTTTCTATTGATGTAGGATGGTTTGTTAGGATGGGACAATTTTTGCCAAGATACAAATATTTAAAGAAAATCACCTTTAAAGTTGTCCAAATGAAGTCCGTAGCCACAAATATGATGTATGTTTTGATATACACTCACCTAAAGGATTATTAGATACACCTGTTCAATTTCTCATTAATGCAATTATCTAATCAACCAATCACATGGCAGTTGCTTCAATGCATTTAGGGGTTTGGTTCTGGTCAAGACAATCTCCTAAACTCCAAACTGAATGTTAGAATGGGGAAGAAAGGTGATTTTAGCAATTTTGAGCGTGGCATGGTTGTTGGTGCCAGACGGGCCGGTCTGAGTATTTCACAATCTGCTCAGTTACTGGGATTTTCACGCACAACCATTTCTAGGGTTTACAAAGAATGGTGTGAAAAGGGAAAAACATCCAGTATGCGGTAGTCCTGTGGGCGAAAATGCCTTGTTGATGCTAGAGATCAGAGGAGAATGGGCCGACTGATTCAAGCTGATAGAAGAGCAACTTTGACTGAAATAACCACTCGTTACAACCGAGGTATGCAGCAAAGCATTTGTGAAGCCACAACACGCACAACCTTGAGGCGGAAGGGCTACAACAGCAGAATATCCCACCGGGTACCACTCATCTCCACTACAAATAGGAAAAAGAGGCTACAATTTGCACAAGCTCACAAAAATTGGACAGTTATGTTGCCCGGTCTGATGAGTCTCGATTTCTGTTGAGACATTCAGATGGTAGAGTCAGAATTTGGCGTAAACAGAATGAGAACATGGATCCATCAAGCATTGTTACCACTGTGCATGCTGGTGGTGGTTGTGTAATGGTGTGGGGGATGTTTTCTTGGCACACTTTAGGCCCTTAAGTGCCAATTGGGCATCCTTTAAATGCCACGACCTACCTGAGCATTGTTTCTGACCATGTCCATCCTTTTATGACCACCATGTACTCATCCTCTGATGGCTACTTCCAGCAGGATAATGCAGCATGTCACAAAGCTCAAATCATTTCAAATTGGTTTCTTGAACATGACAATGAGTTCACTGTACTAAAATGGCCCCCACAGTCACCAGATCTTAACCCAATAGAGCATCTTTGCGATGTGGTGGAATGGGAGCTTCATGCCCTGGATGTGCATCCCACAAATCTCCATCAACTGCAAGATGCTATCCTATCAATATGGGCCAACATTTCTAAAGAATGCCTTCAGCACCTTGTTGAATCAATGGCATGTAGAATTAAGGCAGTTCTGAAGGCGAAAGGGGGTCAGACACAGTATTAGTATGGTGTTCCTAATAATCCTTTAGGTGAGTGTATTTACGATAGGGAATTTACAAAATATCTTCATGGAACATGATGTTTACTTAATATAATGATTTTGGTATAAAAGAATAATCTATCATTTTGACCCATACAATAAATTGTTGGCTATTGCCACAAATATACCCATGCTACTTATGACTGGTTTTGTGGTCCAGGGTCAGAAATATAAGCCTTTTTTATTCTCAAGCACACAAAACTGCGTCATGTATTGGAATTGTGGTGTATTTGTTAGGCGAACATTTTATTAACTTCCTCTAGCTATCTGTCTGTAGCTTGTAAAAATTAGCAAATTAAAATCCAATTAATTGGAAGAGCACTGTTGTAGCAGTGCAAATTCCCAGGGAACACACATAAAATGTAGACCTTAAATGCACTGTAAGTCGCTTTGGATAAAAGTGTCTGCCAAATGCATAAAACTGTGGCCATACATCAGATAATAATACGGTATAGTACACTTTCAGAATAAATGGTACAAAAGCTGTCATCGGGATGGTATCCTTTAAAAGGTCCTAATATGTATTATTTAGGAACAGCTATGTATACATTAGAATGTACCTTTATGTAGTAATATGCAAAGTCCTACCTTTTCAGTGACAGCTTTTGTACCTTTTTTTCTGAGAGTGCATGAATATATACAACAGAATTGCCACTTCAAAGAGCTCCACACCATCATCACCTTGTACCGTATATATTTACACTTTGATTCAGTATTAAAAGAGAGTTAAAGGAATCTCAAATTACCCCATGTTTTATTCACCCCCAAGCAATCCGAGATGCATCTATCCAACATCTTTCTGACAAACACATTTGGAGTTATTTTAGTCTTTGCTCTTTTAAAGCTTTATAATGGTTGAAAACAGAGACCAGGAAACAACAAAAGAGACATTAAAGGCAGGGTTCCCACAGGTCCTTGAAAGTTTGTGAATCTGTGGGGGGGGATGTTCAAGGCCCTGGGAAGTTTTTGAAAATATACACACATAGATACAGGTCATTCAACGTGCTTGAATCTATTTTATGCAAGAAGTTTTCTGGAAAAAAAATCCATATTTTCCCCTGTGTGTAGTGTAGGATAACAAAATAAAAATTCTAGATTTTTTAAGCACACATACTAAACTGTTTGCTTTAAATGCTTATATCTTTTGTATGTGGATGTTGATTCATACCAAAATGCTTTTTTGCATAGTTGTGTTTGACACATAAAAACGTCTCGGGTTACGTATGTAACTGTTGTTCCCTTAGAAGGGAACGAGATGCTGCATCTCCCTTGCCATACTTCCTGTGTCCCTGTAACGCCGTCTCAGGCAATATTTCAGATAGCGATATACTTCCTGGCTCCTACGTCACCCTGTCTTTGTCGTTAAGCCTCATCATTGGTTGAATTTGACATACACTTTCAGACGCACTTGGAGGCATCCCCAAAGTGTCACCGCAGTTTCCACTCCTGGGAGTCAGCCGCCTTTGTCTTAACCTAGCACCCCCTGCTATACGTTACATATTACTACGCTCGCTTGTTCAGTTTAATCTTAGCTACTGTATTTTGCTACTTATGTTGTCTATCGATTTTTCAGTGTTTCCCCTGCTTTTATTAACGTAAAGCTACTTTAAAAACAATTAATAATTGTGAAAGCGCTATATAAATAACATTGAATTGAATTGAATTAATGTCTCTTTTTGTGTACCACAGCGGCAGCTGGCCTGGACCTCAGCGGACAGCAGAGCAACCTGGACGCTCCAAGTAGGTCTCTGCCATTAAACGACCATTCTCACGTTGATTAGAAAATGTCCTTATATTAACTCATATATTTATATCTGCCCCAATAATATGTTCTTGTCTGTTGTACTGGAATAAGAGAAGTGGGTGAGAAACTGGAGGAGTAAAAGAATGCAAACCTTTGTCTGGATGCGGGGCGAGAAAGAAAGCTGCTCTAAATTAGACCCGCCCGCTCGCCCCATGTCTTTCGGTCTCTCGCTCGATGTATTGTTATGTCTGGAAGACGTCAGCAGAGGAGAGGAATCTGCAGTGAGGGAGAGATGGAAAAAAGAAGGATGAAGAAAGAGAGGTCTTTGTGTCATCTGCATGGTGAAAGGGCAGAGAGAGGAGAAACAGGGTCAAGAGTTGACTGTCTCTCTCTCTCTCTCTCTCTCTCTCTCTCTCTCTCTCTCTCTGTGTGTGTTATTTTATTGGAAATGTTTATCATTATGTGTTTGAATATTATTTACTTGTGTACTCATTTTTGAAATATGAATCTGTTCTCAATCGTGATTAGGGTGATGTGCATGATGTGCTCCACCTTGTTGAGCAACTAACCATGGATGTTAGGAATGCAACGATCATGGTTTTGATTTAAAAAGCACACACACACATAGTGATTAAATTGAATGCACTGTAAGTTGCTTAGAATAAAAACCTTCGCCAAATGTAAACCATAACACTTAGATGGTAGGTGTTGCCAAAAATAGCTGCTAATAAAGCCCAAAAAAATTATTGAATACTTATGTTGAGGAAAAAATTGGTTCAGGGCATCTGTAACATTATCGTGGACACCCTTCACATTTAACTGTGTCATCTTTACTGTTTTGTTGACTATAAATGGCAGGTGGATGGCGACCAGGTCAAGACAGGTGAGATGGAAAAGATCTCCGGCTCATTGTGTTTTCATACCAGCATCTCGGGTTTGTTTTGTTCATAACTCTCGGCATAAGAGAGGAAGGATTATAGACAAACGGCACTCAACCGTGACGGGATGAAAAGAAGCCAGCAGAGTATTAAAGCACAGATACACTGAACACCAAATACAATCTGACTCACTTAAAGATTAATTTTATTGCAGTTTCACTTTGTCGTTCAAATGTGATCTTTTCTTGTCGCGATATACTGTAATGCTTTTATTAACTAGAACAGAGGGAAGATTCATTTTCATGTTATTGAAAGAGATGAGTAAGGGAGAGTGAGAATAACATCAGAGCCTTTTCAGGGGTGGGGCCAAATAGAAGATTAGATGGGCGGGGCTTATGTTTGGGGTGTGGTTGGGTATAAAGTCCACAACTGAATTGTGTTATCTTGATGCCCTCTGGTCTCAATCCCTTCATCCCTCCATCTCTTCTTTTCTATCCCTCGCTCTCTCGGGAACCCCTCATACACTGACCAGCGGGGAGATCAGAGAGAGATCATGCTGTCTGTACTGGCATTGACGTCTGTGGTGCTCTTGGGCATAGGTAAATACATTTCACAACTCTCCATTGAACTTTTATAGTGCAAAATTCTTAAACAAATTGAAGTTACAAAACTTAAATTATGAGTGCAACTTTTCTATGCAGTTTTGGAGAATTATTGTATAATTGGGTGCACCTGTGGTTTGCGCACCTGTTGTGTACGTGTTTACATCTGCGAAGAGCTTTTTCGACTAACTGATCACACAGCGAAAGGAACTTTTTTTAATGGTTTCATTTATAAATTGTGTTGAGCTTTTATATCTTTGTTTCCCTATTAATGTAAGCTAAATTAAGGTCAACATTAATAAAAACACAATTATGCATTTGTTTGGTTTTTTGTCAGCTGTGCATTCAATATTTAATGCTTCTAACTGTTATTGTAAAGATATTGATGTAGTTATGCAGCTGTTTGCCAGTAACTTACTGTAGTTTTACATTTATGTTATTTACTGGCAACAGTTTGTTGAAAGTCAAATAAACATTAACAAGTCTTTGTCTTTACAGAATACAACTATAAAATAGCAGCTTCATGCAAAGCATTCTGGGAACCAGAAATCCTCATCATGCTGTTTTTTTCTTTCAGATTTTGGTTCCCAGAATGCTTTGCAGGAGGGTGATATTTTGGTGTGATTCTGTGGAGATATTAATGTTTGTTGTTTATTTAACTTAACAAACTGTTGCCAGTAAATAACATACATTTAAATCTACAGTAAGTTACCGTATTTATTTATTTAGCTGTTACCGTAAAACAGCTGCCAGTAATACTGTAATTTCTACAGAAAAAAATCTTTTTTTCCTCAGATTTTTATTCAGCATCAATTTAATCATGTCTACAAACAATGTTATATTTATAAATGTCCTACACAGTCTCGCGGGGTTTCGTGATATAGTCACGTATTTTTTTTTTATTCTTTTTCCGTGCTGTTGTCGCGGGATTTCGTGTTTTTTCGTGATCGTTTGGCGAGTTCCTGTTTTCGTGTGATTGTCACGTGTTGGTTTCTCAACTGCTTTTTCCTATTTTTAAACCATTGTCGCTTCGGTTTAGGGTTAGATTTGGTTCTTGCATTAGAATGTCACTTTATATATTGGTTTATACTATTTTTCTGATTTTTTTTTATATGTCGCCTGGCGTTAGGGTTACACTGTAAAAAAATCCATAGAAATCGCAGCTGGGCTGCCGGTAATCCACCGCAGATCTAAATTTATGTTATTTACTGGCAACATTTTGTTCAAAGTTAAATGAACATTTAACATCTACAAGTCTCCGTCCCCACAGAGCAAAACCAAAAAAACAGGATCAAGCAAAACATTCTGGGAAACAAAATCTGAAGCAAAAAAACAGAAAAAGGTTGATGATGATTTCTGGTTCCCAGAATGCTTTGCATGAGGCTGTTACTGTATAGTTTTATTCTGTAGAGATAAAGACTTGTTAATATTTAAAATTTAATTTAACTTTGAACAAACTCTTGCCAGTAAATAACATAAATTTAAATCTACGGTAAATTACCGGCATCCCAGCTGCAATAACATTGTAATTTCTACGGATGTTTTTTACATTGTAGAGGTGGGTTTGGTTAGGGATGTCATTTTATGTAAATCTGGCCCTGAACCGAAGCGACAATGGTTTAAAAATAGGACAAAACAGTTGAGTAACCAATACGTGATAATCACACAAAAACAGGAATTCATTATACGATCACGAAAAAACACGAAATTTCGTGACAATAGCACGAAAAAAGAACAAAAAAAAAAACGTGACTATATAGCGAAATTTCGTGAGACTGGGCTGAAATGTCACTTAGTAAATATCTAAACTTTATCAAGTAAATATTTTCATTTCCGACTTTAAAACAATCCTGTGAGGCTGCTGTAGGTTAGTATTGCTCACACTTGTGTTTGTGTGTTTCAGCCTCTCAGTGCACAGCTGTAACTGTGTACACAAGTTGGGAGAAACATGCACAGGTAGGATCAGATGTCCGACTCTCCTGCTCTTTCTTCTCCTGGCAATGGACCTCTCCAGAAGTGTCCTTCTCATGGAGTTACCGTGCAGATGGGTCTAAAGAGAGCCCTACAGTGCGTACACACACACCTACACATGTAGCGCCCTATTTTAATGATCTAAGCGCATGGCCTAAAGCGCATGGGGCACAGTCTAAAAGGGCGTGTCCGATTCCACTTTTGCTGATTTAACGACAGGAAAAATGGTTTGTGCGCCTAGTGCACAGTCTAAAATGGTTGTTCCTATTCCCTTAATGAGTAATGGGTGTGTTTTGAGCGTAACTTGCAATACACCAATGAGAGTCTCAGCTCTCATCTTCTTTAAAATCCAGTTGCGCACTTCCCATTCCGATTCCGTATTTAGATGGCGGAATTTGTAAACTAAAAAATAAGCGAAGGAAGAAGACCACAGGTTTAAGATTGATGTTAAAAAATTGCATTGTTTTTATTTGCATCGAAATTGTTGTTTTTTTGTATTAAAACCTTTGGTTCTCTTTAAAAGTCGTTTTTTTCAGTCATGGAAGTAAAATTAGCAGGTTTAATTGCTGTAAATGTATTGATAGCCTATGTGATCAGTGTTACATCAAAGAATAATTTACAAATATGCAAGAAAAGGTTTGTACTCTAAAATACTTTATTTGTAAGGAGATACAGAATTTACAAACGTGTGGAGAGCCGTTTCAGCACTTAGACAGCGCCGTGACTGTTTTGAAAAGCATTAAAAAGGTTCTCATCTCATTTTATCCACAGGTACAAAGTCATCATATAAAATAAATGTTTATATTTGCAACATTTAATTACTTACCAGGCTACAGGTTAAGCATCTCTTTACGCCTTCTAACGTCTCATAATCGGTTCTCATTTATGTCCAAGAGACTCAATAATAATCTTTTAAATTTGAATCCTTTAATTTTTCACATTTAAAAACGTTTGTGTGCTGCGGCGCATGTGTCATAAGCAAACCCGCGTCGTCTTCCCGTTTTTAGACGCACATTAACGCACTTATTAAATAACAAAAACAATATTGTGCCATATACTTTAGAGCAGGTTTTAGTTGGTCAATGGCGTAATCTATTTTAGTTGCCTCAAAATAGCAACGCACCAACAATGCGCCTGAACACACCTCGTTTTTAGACTATTGCGCCAGGTGTATGATAGCCCCTCCACACACCCTATTTAGTAACAGCTGCATCCTGGTGCCTCATATTGTTATTCAAGAACGATGTCTAAACATCATATGCACACATTCTAATTACTTCATCTCTCAGGATATATATACAGTATGTATTTATGTATGTGGATGCAGGTGAACTGAACTGTGCCAATTTAATTTAATTTCAGGGTTTCCGTCAAATACCATACTACTCAGAAATAATAGTTGGAAAACAACAGCTCTTTTGCAACAATGAATTCAGAAATAATAGCTGCAAACAACAGTTTTGTTTTGCTGGTATTTCAGAATAGACTGGCATTCATCAAAATTATGTGTGGAGTAGCACAGCGGCTCTCAACTGGTGGCGGACAACAGTGAAAAACAATGCCAGATCCAAACAACAAGATGCAACCGAGCATATAATCAAGTTAGGATAGCACAATAATTAAGTTTATTTATGTTTCAAATAGAGAAGATGCTTGTTGTAAGCTTTAATGGCCACACTTTCACAACTCTTCTGCGTTTTGGTGCAAATTTATGTTCGGCCAATGTAAAATTTGGATCGTAAAGAACAATTTGAGAACCACTGGGATTGCAATCCTGGCAAACGTGTTTACAATGTGTTACAGCAAACATTTACAGAGTGTATACAGAAATTCAGTGCTAAATGTTTTCTTTTCTTTAGGCTTCGTTCATTAAATTTAATATGTATGATTTTTTTATATCTGGTATAATTTTTGTATTTGTTTCATTGAAATATCATCTGACATAATCTTTTCAGTAACGTACCGTACATACGTGCCATCTTCTTGTGCCCTTATTTCGCACAGGCTGTAGATGGTTTTTAACAAGAAATCATTTTATAATACATTTTAACCATCATTAAATTTCCATGTCACAAAATAATGTAAAAAGGTGCCTCGGGTTCGTATTTCGAATATTAAAAAATGCAGCATCTGTTTGAGAACAGCTACTTTTGTTTAATGGGTTTTTCATAGTTTTAATTGAATTACAGCCCAAAGCCTCAGTATTTGAACTGAACACAAAAATAAACACGGTGTGGGCTACATTTCACCTGTTAAAAGATTGTGTGCACTGGTAGTGCAACCAAGGATCTGTGTGAAACATGCCCAGAGTACCCTTGTGCCTGTATGCTTTGTAGAAATAATAACCACGCTCTTAAATGAACAAATCAACTGGAAATAGCAATATTAGCGCCTTAGGCGTAGTTCATGCTCTCCAAATTTTAATGTGCTATGCAAATTTGTAAGTTATCCGTAACTGGGAATTCTGGGAGCTGCTAAGATTGAAAACTACAGTTGAGGGTTAAAAAATCGTTTAATTAATGTTTAAAGTCACCATAAAACGGAATAAGCAATTGTCCCTTTTTCCCCGTGGTGACGTATATTTTAGTGAAACAGCTTCGGAAATTAAAAAAGACATGGCAAGAAAGGTTGGGCTGGTCTTGAATTTGTCCATTGAGAACTGCTTGGATCGTTTGAAGTTGGGTCATGTTGGAATTTGCTAATCGCCACAATCTTTTCCCGGACCTCGCCCACCTGCCATACCATATGACCGGAAGTAAAAAGAGATCATTTCGAGGAAAGGAGGAGATTTGCATTTTTGATTAAAGGTTATGAGCAGCCCATTCACACAAAATTACGTACCTATAGTCATGTAATTTTTTTTCGTGATACTGTCACGAATTTGCGCGTTTTTTCGTGATCGTGTCACGAGTTTCTGTTTGGGTGTTTTTGTCACGTATTGGTTACTCAACTGTTTTCTTACCATTTTCGCTTCGTTTTAAGGTAAGATTTACATAAAATGACACAACCCAACTCTAACCCTATTTTTTGTCTATCCCTGTTGCCAGGCGACAATGTTTTAAAATTTAGAAAATATAAAAAATAAATCAAAAAAAATAGTATAAACCAATACTACAAGTGACATCCTAAAGCAAAGACCAAATCTAACCCTAAACCGAAACGAAAATGGTTTGAAAATCGGAAAAAATAGTTGAGTAACGAATACGTGACAATGACACATAGGCATAAATTCGTGGTGCAGTCACAGAAAGCGCGGGAATTCGTGACGATATCACGAAAAAGAATCACAAAATTACGTGACTACAGGTACATAATTTTGTGAGACTGGGTAGTCATGAGGGCACATAATTTTTTTTATAATGAAGCTCACAGATAAGTAAAAAAATACAACATAATCTAACGGAAAGTTGTGTTAGTCACGAAAATTTTTATTAATTTATTTGTCTCAATGTCACTCGCATGAATTTCTATAAATAGTTTTTTGTGTCCGTGGTACGACGACATTTTTTTCTGTGTCATTTTATTTATTGTTTTCTCATTTTTCCTTATTTTTAAATCATTGTCGCTCGGGGTTAGATTTGGGATTTGGGTTAGGATGTACTTTTATGTATTGGTTTCTACATGTTTTTCTTCCACTTTTTAAAACTATTCTCACCTGGAGTTGGGGTTTGAGTTAGGACGTCTAAAAATGTAACAGCAAGTAATTCTAACCCCAACCCCAAGCAACAATGCTAAGAAAATAGGAAAAAAATATGAGAAAACAATACATAAAATGAAATGAAAAAGAAAGTCAACGGACACGAAAAACTTTTCATAGAAATTTGTGCAAGTTACACGAAAAAGACACAAATAAGATGAATTTCGTGCCATAGACACAAATAAATCAATCATATTTTGCGTGACTATAACGCGACTTTCCGTGAGATCAGTCTGAAAAAAAAATACCACAATATTTCAATTTTATTGCGACTTTAACCTCGGAGAGTGTTTCAAACTGCATGTTATTTATGAAATAATAATACAAATATTTTCTGCAATGATTTAGATTTTCCACTACACAAATGGTGCTCCCTATATCGCTAACAAAGGTCCATTCAGGGACCGCCTGGAGTTCGTGGGGAACCCTAATCGGCGCGATGGCTCTATTCTGATCCGGAACGTCGACTTCAGTGACAATGGCACCTTCACCTGTGATGCCAAGAACCCACCTGACATAGGAGGCCATCCATCCAGCGTTCGACTGCTAGTGTATGAAAAAGGTAATAGGTCCCTACGAGCATTTTTTCCACAAAGAAAGAAACGGATAATAAATGGTAACTGTTCTTTGGGAGACATTTAACTCCCACGATGACTGCTTTGCGGATAAACCGCAGTATAGCTACACACTAGCTGGGCTCCTTTCCTTTTTTCATGCTACGGTTTACTGCGTAACTATCAAGACCTGCTTTTTGCCCGTAGGCTCATCTTATTCCAGGGTGGCATGCAAAATATAAGAGATCATATGGCAAGAGATGAAAGTTTGCTGCTAATGGAAACACAAAATAGCATGAAAGCAGGGGCCAAGAGTGGTTTTGCTTGTGTGGTCATAACTTTCTTCTGAGAATACAATTTTGGTGAAAAATTGCCTTATTCGTCAAATGCTTTTTCCCACGGGTGATTTTGGTTTTCCTTTCTTGTCTTTAACAGCAGCTTTAACTTCTTTTGTGAGCCAGATTGTTAAAAAAGGAAAAATGAAAAAATGTCTAGATAGACAGTGATTGATGATGTTTCCAAGTATGTTTCAGTAATACAGCTGCACCTGTAAACTTTCACACAATATGCCTAATAGAGACCCCAACAGTCCTAACCTCATGTTCTCTGTTTTTCTCTCAGTTCCTGTTCAAGCCGGCGTGATAACAGGAGCCATTATTGGCGTAGTGTTGGGACTGCTGATCCTGGTTGTGGCGATTTACTATCTGATGCGTTTCCTGGTCGCAAGACGAGTGTTCAGCTTGAGCATGAGGTCAGTCTGGGAGCGTCTGCTACTACCAAAAGCCCGACCTGAACCTTTGCCCGGCCTTGACACGCAAACTGTTGTACACACACACACCCTTAGCATAACACAACCAAGATCGCCACGAGTCATTGAAAAGCAAGCACACGAAAGCACACAAATCAAGGCACAGACAGATCCCCCAAAGATCAGCTGACTCCTCCGGCCACTAGAGGGTAACACTGTTCATGCATTTTTTTTGTATGTTTGTTCCCTAAGCAGACATGGCAAGAAAGGCAAAGGAAAAGAAGGATCACAGCAAAAACAGGCAAGTGGTCACCTGCCTCCACCATAAAACGACACACACACATAAAACACACACATGCATATGCTTACAGTACAAGTCTCTCGCTCTGTTAAAGATCTCCTGTCCTCCACTGTTCTTCCTCTTTCTTCTGCTATTCCCAATTCAGCTCCTTAAAAAGCGTTTACCAGACTTATGTTTCGATAACATTATAAAAAACGTGGTCATTTTAAAGGAAAACACCACCGTTTTTCAATATTTTACTATGTTCTTACCTCAACTTAGATGAATTGGTGCATATGTATCTTTTTTCAATGCGTGCACTTTTGATCGTTGTGCGGCGCTTCTTGAGTGTGTTGGCATTTGGCCTGGCCCCATTTATTCCTATGGCTCCAAACAAAAGTTTTATTTTATAATTTATTTTCATACTTACTCATGTAACTACTCATGTAACAGTCTTCAAATTGGGAAAATTGGAAGTGTTTGGTGGCTTCTAAATTCACCACTGTTTGGAGCATAGACTGTAAAAAAGATGGACGACGCCCGTTCCCTTTCTTCCATTGGTGAAAAGTGAAGCCGTCAGTGTCCCGATACGGCGCTGACATCTTGGGTCTTGAGTCCTGCGCAGTAGTGAGCAGGAAGTAAAGCTGCGAAAGCAAGGCTCCGCCCTTTCTCTCGCAGAATGCGCATATCACAGCTGTCAATCATGACGTGACACCACCATTTTTATAGGATTAAATAACTATCTAAAAACAAACTTATTTTAAAAACAAACACTTGAATTTACATAAGCGTGATAAAAACTACAGTAAACGACAGAAACCAGCTTCGGAAAAAAAGGTAATTGAAGTGTAATTAAATTGTTTAGTTGGTCTCAAGTCCCATTGAATAACATGGGGAGGCGGGGTTCATGACCTATACTGGGACCAGTCACTGGGGGGCGATCGAGACGTTTTGGCTTCAATTTTCAGGGCTTGTGCAGCACGCTTGGTTTGGAGCCGTGGGAATGAATGGGGCTGGGCTAGATGCTGACACATTCATGAGGCGTTGTACGGAGTTAAAAGGTGCACGCATTGAGGAAGGATAGGTATGCGTTGGTTCATCTAAGTTGAGGTAAGAACATAAAATAATAATAAAATAAAATTAAATATTGAAAAATGGTGATGTTTTCCTTTAACCTTTAAAGGGATAGTGCACCCAAAAATGAAAATTCTGTCATCATTTTCTTGCCACCGTGTTGTTCTAAATCTGACTTTCTTTTTCCAAAGAACACAAAAGGAGATATTTTGATAAATGACGGTAAGCACACAGCTAATTGTAACCATTGACTTACATAGTAGGAAGAAAACATACACTGTAAAAAAGACTTTGCTGCCTTGAAATATTTTGTTGAATCAACTCAGATTTACAAGTCATGTCAACAGAGATGAGTTGTCACAACTTATAAAATATAGTTGAGAAAAGTCAACTTAATTTTGTTAGTTATAACAACTCACCTGTAGTTAAAACAACTCATCTTTAGTCAAGATAAATAATAGTAAGTTGAGATGACTTGTAAATCTGAGTTGATTTTAAGGCAGCAAAGTATTTTTTACAGTGTACGATTGAATTCAATGGGCACCATCAACTGTGTTTTTACCATTATTCATCAAAATATTTACTTCTTCATTCTTCATCACAATACTTCCATAATATTATTTTCTAATATGGAAGTGGTTACAACCGTCATTTATCAAAATATCGTCTTTTGTGTTCATCAAAATAAAATTAATTCAAAACAAAATTAGGATAAAAAAATTATGGGTGAAATATCCCTTTAATGTTTCAAGATGTGGCCTGTCTCCACATTTGAACCCACCTTGGCTGTAAGCACCACGGATATGGAGTGGGCCACGTTCCCAATTCACCTTATGGAAAGCTGGAACGGTAGCTGAGAAATGCAGGCAGATTTTCCAAATTTTAATTAACGTGCCCACCGCAGTCTCTTGAAACAAATGCCTGTCTATGACAGATGTGATGTGCGTTCAAAAGTATTTTTTATCTGCTTGAGGGCATTAGACAGCATGTTATACTAAACAAACACTAAGGGATAGTCAGGCGTTGCATGGGACTTCAGATAAAGCTTACAGCTACCTCAACGTCTGAGCTTCTGTACGTATGCCTGTCACACACCATATACAAAACCTGATTACTGATGCCCTGCCAGTGTACCCGTGTTCCTGTAGCGCATTTATAGAGCATTCTGTTAGCAATGCAAAGGTTGTGGGTTTGATCCCACACTCTAAAAATGTCTGGGTTAAAATTGACCCAGTGTTGGTTTGTTTTAACCCAACTACTGGGTTGATACATGTATAACCCATGGATGCATAACAACGACCCAACACTGGGTCAGTTTGAACCCAGCATGTGTTTTGTCCAATATTTACCCAACATGGGTCAAAAATAGAGTGGAGAAGCACACATACTGATAGACTGAATGCAAAGTAAGTTGCTTTGGATAACAGTGTCTGCCAAATGCATTTTCCCCAAATGCATATATGTAAATATTTGTCTTTCACTATATGTATCCACAAGAGTGGATTTTAAATCTGTATCTATGTTAACAATATGGCCCTGTCACAGAGATTGTCCTCAGCATTTATATCAGGTTCTCATCTGCACACTTTAGTGCTGCAAAAAATTGGTAAGAAGACCTCTGTATAGACATTACCGGTGCAAAGGGAGGGTTATTATGGCTTCGCTCAAAAAAATGCCGGGTTGTTTTTGTCCCTTTTTTGACCCAACCCAACAGGGGCTCGTGTGTGTAGAATTCATGGTTATTACTTGATTCCATTCAAAGTTATTTTGCGACTTTCAAGGAAGTGCAAATTAGGCAATAAGGGACATTTAAAGGTGCAATGTGGGACTTCTTAACAGAAATGTAATGTGGAATACATGACTGTATTGTTAGTGGTGTATGGAGACCTTAAATAATGAACTGTATTGTTTTTATTACCTTAGAATGAGACGTTTTATCTAAGCCGTATTTGCTCTACAAAGTGTTCCTGCGTTGTCTCAGACCATAGACTGTAAAAAAGATTGGCGACACGATGTCGCTTCCTTCCATTGTAATGCATTGGAAGCTAAAAAATGTCTGATCATGAGCGCTGCCATGTTACATAAAAATGTCAGTTTGGAGCCAGGGCGTGTAGAAGGAATCGTTGGTGGAGCCTGAGCCGAGATATCAAACTTGCGCTCAAACGCTCACATGCCCAATTCATCCACACCAATTATAATGACACGCCGCGTATCGATAGCATCAAATTAGCTAAAATGAAACCTATTACAAAAATTAACAATTTAACATAATTAGGGATGCACCGAATATTCAGAAAATTTTCACCGAAAGATTTTATCACCGAAACAGTACTGTTGTGATGATGCAAACAGAAACCGCAACCTGCGCGTGCTTGTCTGAAGCAACACGTCTGCAGTGTGGACAAATTTCAGTATCCATGTGTCTCAATTCTTTCCCTAGTTCCCGAGGTCGTGAATCAGTACGGATCATGGATCAGCTTGCATGCGATTCGCAAGTTAAATACGCAAATTTAAGTAGGAAAAGTTTACCATTTGCACATGTTTCAAAGGCTTGCAAATGTTAACATTCAAGTGATTTTAAACAATTTAACCTCAAAAAGGCACTAAAGTGAGCAGATTTCTGTACGCACAGACCTATGGCACAGACGTACATACGGTTGAATGTGTCCGGTCCAGCTCCAGTCAGACGTGATCATCCCTATGCCCTTCAAAGATCAGAACTCTTGATGTGTAAACTTTAGAGTAAGTTGCGCTACTGTGTCTTAAAATGTAATCCATTAAAATACATTTGGTGAATAGAGCAATGAAAAACAAGGTTTTTATGTGGAGCGACTGTCTGTGTGTGCAGGCGCGTTTAAGTGCACTCAGTAGTGCATACATGGAGAGACGCGTTTTAAAAAACAAGCGAACATATTTTTTTTTTGTTATTGACAGGACTATTGACAGATCTAAAGGTGAGGTTGTGAATTGCAACCAACGGCCCAGTCCACTGCTCACCCCTCGCTTTTGAAACGCATAGAGAAGGTACGGTAGACGCCACCGGAAAAACATGTCATGGACGGAGACAACTTAGTAAAAAAAGTTTGTCCGTTAAGGGCTTCTGTAGAAACATGGTGGGACAAAATGGCGACTTCCACAAAAGGGGACCCTCTATCTATGTAAATAAAAATGTCTCATTCTAAGGTAATAAAAACATAACGGTTCATTATAAAATGGTCTTTGTACACCACTGATAATATAGTTTTGTATATTATTTTGCATTTCTGTCAAGAGATCCTTTTAAAAATTACACACTGCACCTTTAAGTATAGATAGAGTCAGAAACCAGTCTGTGCTTATTTGGTCTTAAAGAGACAGTAACCTCAATTAATCTACTTAAGTCTGTGTCATTAATGTTAATCTAACAACCCAAGACAAAGAGAAAATCACTTCTGTAGCTCTAATAATAATAATAATATTTAATTTATAAAATAAAGACAGTATTATGATTCATTTAATTCGATTTCTGTACCTAATGCTAATTTCAGACCTTACTTAATGTGCAACTTTGTTCTTTTTTATAAATGTTTGTAATTTGTTATTAGATTCATTACACCCCTTTTTTGCTGATCCGAAAAATAATCCGATCTGTGCCTCAAAAACTGTAATTGTGATCCGTCACACCCCTAGTAAAGTTAGTACACAGTCATAGCCATAAATGCAATGGTACTGAAAATTGGCATAATTTATTTCCGCGTTTCGGTTTTCGGCCTTGGCTTCCTCTTTTTCGGTTTCGGCCAAGAATTTTCAATTCGGTGCATCCCTAAACATAATATCAGGGTGATAACAACTACTTTAAAGGACCAAAACCATTTTCTGAAAATTTTATTGGAAGTGTAAATAATTGTTTTATTTAGAGCCGAGTCCCATTTGTTTGCATGTAGAGGGCGGGGTTTATGACTTATTGCAGCCAGCCACCAGGGGGCGATCAAAGAGCCAGCAGCTTTACTTTTCAAGATGTATGAGGCACACCCATCTCAGACAATAACATGGTGTCCACCGTAGCTTTTCCATGCGTTTCGAAATTGAGGGGTGAGCTGTGGACTGAGCCGTTGGTTGCAATACGCAATCTCACCACTAGATGCTGCTAAAACCCCACACTGTACCTTTAATTCAGAGTCACATTTCGTAAAGCATGATTTATTTTGTCAAGTTGTTATTGATTAAGCAAATTTGCAGCAATTCTGGTAAACAGTGATGTTGGAAACAGAGTAGTTTTGGGCCTCCGTTGACATCGGCTGATGAATGCAGATGGGAACCATTTTTGGGACGATAATGAAAGAGGGAGCCGGTTGTGAATAATGTTTAAACGTTGGGCAGACACCCTTATCCAAAGCGGCATTTGTTTAATTTAGTTTGGTGTTTCGTGGGAATTTCATCCTGCGCTGGTAATTAAACAACAGAAACGCTTTATAAGAACCGAGTCTCGGTTGCATCAGTGCAGCTCCCCAATGTCATTCAGGTCGTGTGCTGGCATTCAAATGAAGTTCACGCGTCTCTTTCTGCACTAACACGCCAATCATCCACACACATCTTTCTCTAAACCTCTTTCTACCCGCTATTCAAATCCATTATGCTTCACTTTCATTCCATCACTCATTTTTCTTCTTTAGATGCCTTTTTTCCAGCTCTTTGCATCTCTCTTTCTTCTTCCTGCAGGTCAACAGTAAGATGCTGTCAAATTGAATCACGTCAAACTCTTTCACGTACAATCACACCTTAGTCATCTCATCTCTTACATGATCAAACTACCAGAGTTTTACCAGATTGTTTATGTTCTTTCTATCTTTATTACCTTTCTTTATTACGTCTATCTGTTTATTTCTTTCTTTATGCCTCTGTCAGTTCCACTTCTCTCTCTTTCATTTCTTTATCTCTTGGTTCTGTCAGTGTAAACCCAGTCCACCCTCCAGTGAACTGAATTTAGATTGATAAAGAGTCCAGATACTGCAAACTGGCTTTCCGTGTCAGACACCTGCCTTATCGGTTTTAAAAGTAAAAGTTAGGATGTAGAGTTACTATGTACATGTGTTTGAGATTTGACCACAAGTGTCGCATATTTTTAAGTTAAAAATGCTGTAAGCGAA